>NC_085867.1:34925722-34930722 GCF_034702125.1 Engraulis encrasicolus | reverse complement strand
CTCTCTCTCTCTCTCCCCATCATATTGAAATTCAAATTCAAACAGCATGCTTTATTAGCATGACTGTTTGACCATGTTGCCAAACCATAACTATGCAAAAATGCAATAGCGTTGCGTTCACAATAAAATGTGTGTGAGAGAGAAAGCGATACAGGTAGAGTGACTGTAGGGGCTAGTGTTGGCTGTGTGTTTGGTCTTCCCTTCATTGTATATTATTTAGCAAAAACGTCCCTTGTTCAGTTACATGCGTTGATTTACTGTTTGGTGCTGAAAGAGCTTGTCAGAACTAGCCTGATTATCACCAACGTTCAAATCTCTTCGAGACTTGGTCTGATCAGGAGCATAGCAATTAACATTTCCCAAACGGCATGGTTGACCTGCCTCCCTTAAGGGGGATTCATACTTGTCGTGACTGGCGCTACCCTCCTTCATACTTCACTCGCGACCTCACTCGCGCCGTCACGTGACCCAAAATGACGTCACACGCCGTGTCGTGAGCTGCCGTGGCGCGACGTCGTGCACCCCAGATATTTTGTAACTTGTCGTGCGCCACCAGCGACCATACAGGTAGGCAGACAAAGCAGGAGTTGCGAAGAGAGGCTACAACTACTGTAGGCTACTACAGAATGGATCATGCATCATTTTGAGGATAATAAAATGTCCTAGAGAGTTATTTTATCTTCTCTCTTAAATGTTGTTCAGTGAAACAATTGTTTACTTTGTTCAGAAGCACGTTGTGTTCGGCGATATATTTAAAAATTCTGCCGCCAGAACAATGCTCTCACATGGTCTTGGAATTATCTGGCAATGTAGGCTACAACAAAAAATATATGTTTCAATGTGGTAAGTCACAAGTCAGATGTTCAGTAGCCCTACAGCAGCCGTGTTTGGCTTTCTATTTTATACATCCGTAGAACTCACGCTGCGAGTTGCGAAAGATACTGCCGTTTCTCTCATGAACAGCAGAGGGCACTTCCGACAATGCGAGCGAAAGCCTTCTGAAGTATGAATAGTCTGTCGCAAGTGATGACGTCATTAATGGTTCTCGCGCCACACGCGCCAAAGTGCGCACGTGAAGTATGCAGAGCCCTTTAGATTGCTTATGGTTGTTTGCTTCCCGACAAAGAGAAAGTTCCCGTATTTGCAGGTACTCTGAAAGTACTTGCATTGCTCTTGACCTGACTAGTTGCAACGCAGAAGGTTTTGCGTCACTAGGAGGGTGCTTGCCTTGCCTGGTTAACACCAGGCCTAATCACAAGTGAGATTAGGTCTGGGGAGTTGCCTATTGCAAATGCCATAGGGGGCAGAATACCTGACTATTATGACACACTGCCCTGCTCTCTGATTGGGCAGAGAAACTGTAAAGGTCGGAATGCTTGGCCATTATGACACAGGGACCATGATCTTGGCCGTTATGAGTCATCCTCGCCAGACTGTCTTTCAGATCGAAACGATTGTGTAGAACCAAAGGCAGTATGGGAGTTCCCAGGCTAGGAGGGCGTGGCCTGACTAGGTCAGAACACATGAAGAGTTTCATTGCAAAACGGTGTATATCCATTTTGGAGAGTTTTGGACTTTGGAGTGACATTTTTGTACTGAGCATTAACTATCATGTTCCTTCACAATATTTTAGACAGAATATTTCTTGAGCTTATTAAAGGCCAGTGACACATGTTTTGAAAATTCAGGATATGTTATATAGGTCTGTCGTGTACGGCGCGTAAAATCTTGAGAAAGGCCAGACAGGCCGAAACGTTGTTTTGTAAATAAATTGCAGCACGATGGACAAGAGTGTGCGGTATCTTCTTCTACAAAAAACTATACAGCGCTTTGCCAGCAAAATAGGCCTACACATGTTGATGGCAAGGATTCACACATAGATGAAAGGACATCTGAAAGGTCATTCCCAGTAATAAAATGCAAAAGTGAAAAAAAAAATGTTTACACCATTTTGCAATGAAACTCTTCATATCTTCCCATTCAGGAAGTTTGGGAATTTATATTGCAATTTGGGGAAGAATAGTTTCTCAGGCCCTCATTTTTTCACAGTATAAAAGGAAATATAAAATGGAATATTCTCTCTCTCTCTCTCTCTCTCTCTCTCTCTCTCTCTCTCTCTCTCTCTCTCTCTCTCTCTCTGTTTGTAGCTGTGTCACTGGACTGGGGCAAAGCGTTTTTACACTGATTACCTGACATAAGGTGGTGTTACTTTTCAACGCGTCTGTTTCCCAGAAGCGGAGGCATACGCCAGGGCTGACCTGAACAGCCTGCCCATTTCAGGCCATCACAGCAGGGTAGAGAAGTGCTGCCAGCTCCTGACACTCCCAGTGAATGAGGTCGACTGAAGTGGGGACAGCCAAAGACAGCCAGCCCCAGCATTGCACACACACACGGGCAGACCGAGAAAAAAATTGGTAATGAGACCTCTTCTTGATCTCTCTCCCTCTCGATCTATCTTCCAATGTGTCACTTTTTTTACTCCTCTATCCTCTCTCTCTCTCTCTCTCTCTCTCTCTCTCTCTCTCTCTCTCTCTCTCTCTCTCTCTCTCTCTCTCTCTCTCTCTCTCTCCTTCATCCTCTCTCCTTCTTGGTATATCTCTCTCTCTTTTTTCCTCTCTCCATCACTCTGTATCTCCTCATCTTTTTAATCTTTTACTGTGCCTCTCTCTGTACCCTCACATTAGCATTTCTTTAATCATTAAGCTATTTTTAATTTCATACGATCACTCAAGAATTTTACAGTATTTCAGCAATTTATATATCTTTTGTGGAGTACTGCCACATCTCTGAACAGGGCCGCTGACACCTTTGGCTGGGCCCAGGAAAAACTCCTCTCTCCTCTCCTCTCCCCCCCTCTCAATACTTATGATGTAAAGTTGACCCAATTCTGCCCCTAAAACATACACTTGACATACATATAACATATCACCCCCCCCCCTCCCCCACCCCCCCACTGTGTATCTGTGTGTGTGTGCTTGGCTGTCTCATCTCCTCCTCCTCCTCCTCCTCCTCCTCCGCCTCCGCTTCCAGGTCTGCTTGCCTTGTTGCTTCTGCCCTTGAGCCATGCAGTCCCGGCATCCGCTGGCCCGTGAGTGAACCTGCCCGAAGTCTATTAACAGCCTGATATAATCCACATAAACAGCACCATAACAAGGATGAACGGAGTTCATTGACAAAACTCAAATCACACTTGCAAAAACAGACTGACTCGTAAGGGGGAAGTGCCACAGGAAATGGAGCCAAAAAATGAAGTCATCAGCCAGATTCAGTATCTTTGCAGTGGTGCACTCCAAAGACTCCATGTACTAGGCCTAAGTGTGCTAGGCAAATTAAAATCTCTCTCTCTTTCAGTTTTTTTTCTTTGTTTTCTCTCCTTTTCCTCTGTCGTCCCTTCAGTTTCTCTCTCTCTCTCTCTCTCTCTCTCTCTCTCTCTCTCTCTCTCTCTCTCTCTCTCTCTCTCTCTTCCTATGTATATTTGAAGACAGAGAGAGAGAGAGAGAGAGAGAGAGAGAGAGAGAGAGAGAGAGAGAGAGAGAGAGGGAGGGAGAAGGGTGAAGATGGAAAGCAATTTAAAGAGATTAGCCAAAATGAGTGAAAATGGCCAAATGAACCATCTCCACCTTTATCTGCTGCGCTGAGATGGTTCCATTGTAGACAGACACCACAGCAGTCACCATAGAGTTGGAACTGAATTGCATTTGCGAAATATCGGAAAACTTTAATTGGTTTTATAATTGTGAATGTTTGCATGTCTGAGGCCACTTCATCAGCACTAGACGAGTGAGTCCAATTTCACTAGGCTGAAGGCCAGTCAGGCAGGGCTGCACTGACAGCTTTGGCTGAGCTGGATCGGGGATAAAGTCATATGAAAGGGTCCCCCCACTCAATACATCCGATGTAATGAGACCCCAATTCTGGGCCTCCCTTCTCCCTGGGCCCAGGACAACTGAGCTCTTTGCCCCCCTTGTCAGCCACCATCTCCCAATGGAAGGCAGTGAAGGGACATTTGTTCAGTGTCTGCCTGTGGTTATGGACATATAACCGTGTTTGGGTTTTCTTTCTCAGCATGAGTCCCGCTGCTTAGGTGAATGGCAAGGCTATGCTGCTTCTTATTGAATATACGTAAATACAATACATGACCATCAGCCAAATGCTGGTTATTGGCTGGTAGTGTCCAAATTGAAAACTGATTTTAATACATGACTTACCATTGGCTGCCCTCTTCTGCAAGCAGTTATGTTTGTCATTTGCTGGTCACATTTATTTAAGGTAAAGCCCGCTCCTGCTTTGCACCTCACTCTTTGCTAGTTTGTCTTAATTAATTAAAGGCAATGGGGAGGTTAGAATATTTATGTTTTTTTTACAGTGTAACACAAGGATTAGGAGTGGGTGATATGACGATATTAAATCATGACTTTTGAAATCGAGTACAAGATCGTCTCAAATCTGCCAAAGTGGAGGGATTGTATAGATTGTCTTGCAGTGTTTACTATCAGTATCAGAGTCTTGTTGATATACTTAGTGTTGTTGTCTTCACTTTTATTCTTTACATTATTATATTTCAAATTGTGCACTTTATATGTCATCAGTGTGTATACATTTAATTAATTGCTAATATTAAAGTATATAATAAAGTATAAAATAAAGTTTATACATGTTTTTTGTTGTTGTTTTTATTTTTTCAATTGGCGATCGTGATTCAATTGATGATCGGATTCGAGATTTTACGTAAAAAAAATATCCTGATATAACATTCTTTGCCGCCCACCCCTAACGACTTGAGGATAAAGGTTGGTGTCGGCCACACTATGGTGAACAATAACGTGGCCTTGTGAGTTATTAAACCAAATAAGTGATTTCCATTTCCAGTGAGGTTTTAGCTGGTATGCATTCACATTTTTCCAAAGTTAATTTCCAACCTCTCATACTTACCCATTGCTTTATTTTATCTGACATACACTACTTTTGCTAAAGTCAATGAGTAGTTAAGGATTGGCTGT
>NC_085867.1:34888222-34915722 GCF_034702125.1 Engraulis encrasicolus | reverse complement strand
CAGTCTTCTATGGGACACACACATACACGCACGCACGCACGCACGCACGCACGCACGCACGCACGCAGGCACACACACACTGCCACAGCAAATACATGTCTGCGAGTGAATTCAGTGAACACTAATGACAGCAATCATGAAAGCACTGGGTTGCAGCATATTGTTGGGGTCGCTTTGTCTGCTTCTGCACAGATGGAGCGAAAACTGCTGGACTGCACAGATCATCACGCTCACAGCATTGTGTACACACACACACACATGCTGTCTGCTGTTTGCCTGGGCTGGACTGGTCAGCTGTAATGCAGGGCATTTTCCCAGTGGGTCGACAGTCCACACAGGGCTCAATGTCTTTTTTTTGCCTAATTTTAGCTGAGAGATCAGCCCATAGTTTAGATGGGCTGGCCCATTGCTGCCTTGTTAATACATACAGTGGACTAAGCCCATCATAATTATAGTGTAGTGGGGGCCCGGGCAGCTCTAGACCAAAAACGCCCAAGTCCTGGTTTGGGCCCAACCCAACCCTGTCTGCCTGCCCGTCTGTCTGTTGGTCTGACTGGTGGTTTGCTGCCTGTCTGCCTGGCTGTGCGCTTCAAAATAAGTAATAGCTTTCTATTAAGCCTCAATGGTCTGTGAGTGTATGGTGCTGAATTTAAAACAGGGTGGGAAAAGCAAAATGCCATGTCCTTATATATTTGATTACCAAAATAGAAGGAGGAATATGTTTTTTGAAGTGCAAGTGCTTTGTATAAGAGCGCAGCTCGATAAGCACACCCTGGCACCTACCTGTTGGTCACTCTGCAAACATGAAGAAATCATTTTGTTTCTATGAGAAAATCATGTCGATATGTCTGGAGAATTTATGCCATCGTCTGTGTTGTCTTGTCGCATGTGCCTATATGAATGGAGGACGAATGCAAAGACAGCAAACACAAGTGCTTGGTAAAATATGATGCAAAAATGCAATAATATTTCAATATGCTCTGGATGGTAACAAAGAGATGCATGCGGACAATGAATAATGTGCTATCGTATGTATTCAACATTCTTGGGTCTAAAACAGTGTTTCCCAACCTTTTTTGTCTTGTGTACCCCCTAAGCCTTTTTGTCCTAAGATGAGTACCCCTCACTCATGCTCTATATGCCAATGTGACTATTCCACATGCATTTGTAAATTTTTCCACGTACCCCCTGCAGGGTGCTCGCGTACCCCTAGTGGTACCCGTACCCCTGGTTGGGAAACACTGGTCTAAAAGAAGACAATTAGGTTACAAAATTGTTTTGATGTGATGCATCAAAAATGCTCATGTCTGTCGACATTATGGTACAGTGCATTGAATCACAACATATAATATATACTATATACAGCTCTGGCAAAAATTGAGAGACCACGTCGAAATTTTCAGTTTTTCTGAGTTTTCCATGGATAGGTATGTGTTTGAAAAAAAACAAACATTGCTATTTCATTCTATAAACTACCGACAACAGTTCCTCCGAATTGCGAAAGAAAATATTTAAATCATTTATTTGCAGAAAATCTCAAATGAAAATCTCAATAAGATGCAATGTTTCCAAATATCAAAAAAGTCCAAGAAAAAATGACCGATTTCAGCCTGCTGAAAAACCCTCAGATTATCACCAATCCGTGACCAAATTTCACAGCAGGTGCAAGATACTGTGGTTCGTAGACCTCTCCAGGTCTCTAGCTCTTAGATGAGGACGGAAGAGGACACCAACAGCCAAAAATATGTGGAGAAATTCAGAGTAGTCAGGTATACATAAGTTTAGTGCAGGGCAGTTTTAGATGAGAGAAGTTAGTTTTGACATGGTGGGAAGGTCTCTCAGAAGAGAAGAGACTGCATATACGAAAGCATTTTAATGCTTGAGAAGGACGACCCTACTATGAGTTTGACGCCCTCCAGACCAACAGATGGGGGGTGTCAAACGGGTCAGTTGTCCCGGGCCCAGGGAAAGGGAGGTCCTCCAGAATTTGGACCCCCAGATGATTTTGTCCTGGGCCCTGTCAAACGTTGTCAGCGGCCCTGCTCCCCACCACAGCACTGCTGTAATTCTGGCAGATCTGAGCTATACCAACCTGACTGTGTGCCTGTGGAGACCTCGGCTCTTATGTCTACTGACCTTCAGTTCTGCCGTAAAACATCAGAGTCCACCGAGACTTGCTGCCTCTCTGAATTTCTTTCTCTTTCTTTCTTTCTTTCTTTCTTTCTTTCTTTCTTTCTTTCTTTCTTTCTTTCTTTCTTTCTTTCTTTCTTTCTTTCTTTCTTTCCTTCCCTGTCTCTCTCCCTCTCTCTCTCTCACTCTCTCTCTCTCTCTCTCTCTCTCTCTCTCTCTCTCTCTCTCTCTCGCTCTCTCTCTCTCACCACCATGTTTCTGCTCTCATTTCCTGCTCGACCCCCCTTTTCCTTTCAGCATTTCAGCAGTCCGCCTTTGTGCCTCTCACAGGGACATACAGTTGGCCTTGTGCCTCTCTTCTCCTCTTTGCCTCACTACTCTTCCCCCTCTCTCTGCTTACCTTATCCTCACCTTTCTCCGCTCTTCTCTACTGTTTAACTTTTTATCTGTTCTCCTTTGTTTCCTATCCTCTCCTTCCATCTGTCTTACCCACTATTTTTCTATCATTCCACCTTCTCTTTCTCTCCCTCCTGCCCTCCCACCCCCATCTTGCCCTCCGATCTTAATTATCTCTCATTCCCTCTTTCCCTCTCCTTATCACCCATCCTTCCCCTCACCCTCCACCCCTCCTCTCCACCTTCTCCCCACTACCTATCTCCCATGGTGCACTGCGATAGCGGTCATCAGTTTCTCTTGGAGAACACAAAGCCAAGGGTCTGTGATGAGAAGCACCATACCATGCTTCAGTGATGTGTACCAACAGCTTGGGGTTACATTGGGTTATAGCGTGTGTATGTGTGTGTGTGTGCGTGTGTGAGTGTGTGTGTGTGTGTGTGTGTGTGCGTATGTATGTGTGTGTGTGTGTAAGAGAGAGAGGGAGAGAGAGAGAGAGAGAGAGAGCGAGAGAGAGAGAGAAAGAGAGATCCTGCCTTGACATTTTCACACCTACCATAAACTACAAGCAAGTTGCAGAACAATCAATACCCATCCTTTAGCAATGGGTATTCCAAAGGTAAGGAGGTAAATATGAAAAATGCATGTTTCAAAATAAAGGGAAGAATGAACACAATAAAAAAACACTCCTAACTATCAATTTTGCAAGGTGTTTTTCCACCGTTGCTTCAATCTAACGGATCTCGTTAGAAGCCGTGGGCTATTCGCAGTCCGGGTGTTCTAACAAGAGCTTAGGGATTTTGCACAGCATTTATAATGGGCTGGTATGGACAATACTCATGGGTAAATCTGCATTTCATACTAACAACTTAATGGTGCATAAATAAAGAAAACACATTACATTATGCAGCATCAGAAAGAGCAAAGCGGCAACAGCAGCACTGCCGTGGGCATAATTCACTAATATGTGTTCAAGGAATTATCAAGCATGAGGATGGAGATTCCCACAACAAAGATGCATCCTTGTCAGTCAATCAGTTTACATCCATTTTTATATGCACTTTCTTAAACCTTGAAGTGTGATTCTTTCCAAGTCTGTAATTCTAAACGGACATCTTGGATATAGTGTAAAGAAAAATAGTAACAATACTAGCCTATTACTACTAATAAAATATAAAGTTATATGTGGCATTATAATTAGACATTTGAATTATGCTAATGTTTCAACATATTTTTAGTATGAGAAAATGAATGTTTTAGACTCTGCACACTAGCTACTCTACGTATATAACAGTGACAGTGCCATGGATTCAAAGGTGCACTGTGTTATATTTTTAGTAGTTTATTTCCAGAATTCATGTTGCCCATTCACAGATGTTACCTTTTTCAGAAGTATCTACCATCATCATTGAATTCTAAGTATTCATTAAGACTGGAAAAATTGCACTTTTCATACAGTGATTTGTGTTTTTGGGAGATCTTCTCTGTGTCCGCAATTTTGAATTTCCAGGAATACACGTTGCAAAACTTGCTGTACTTTGGTCATATTAGTAAGTATTGGTTTATTCATTAAATAGTCATGAAAAGATTGCATGTGGCAGCACAGTTTCAATGAGCAGCACTGTTGCAATACCCTACTCTGGCCACCATCCTACACAGTGCACCTTTAAGGTCACTATTTTGTATATTGGACTGCATTGTACTTCAGACATTGCGCCTGTATATGTACATGCATATCATAGGAGCTGATAAAAGAATGCACTTGCAATATGAACAGCATATTCTTTGGAATGTATAGTGAATTCAGGTAAATAGGGTCACTTTTTTACATAAATAGCATGTAAACAGTGACAGTGCACTATAGTGGTCAAATATCTCTAAAGTAAACTGTTGCATAGCTTTATACAGCTTTGAGCAGCACTGGATACGGTGCATGCTTTGAGAAGGAATGAGATGAGTTCTTTAGGGAAGAGCCGGGGCCTCACTACGGTAAAAGCTGCAGCCTCCTGCTCTGTCACTGATATAAGCCTTCAGAGCCTTCAAGTCAACACCCCTGTCAATGAGTATGAGTTGAGAGGCTCAATACTACACCTCAGAACTCATTTCACCGCCACAAAATGCCACATGGTGGGGCGCAAGCTCAGAACTTTCCATGAATTTTTGACTTACGTTTGAAAAAAGTGTCATCTAAGGAACACCTGCAGAGTTCACTCTTACTTTGTCTGTCCCCATCCCCCGCCCCCCGCCCCCCCTCTCTCTCTCTCTTTCTCTCTCGCTCTCTCTCTCCATCTCTCTCTCTCTCTCTCTCTCAGCCTGCACAAAGAAGCTGCAAATAAGAGACAACTGAGTAAAAGAGGGGGAAAAATGATTGTGAAGCAACACATAGATAGAGATTGAAAATAAGAGAGGAGAAAAAAACTCACTTTCTTTGTATTCTCCTGACCCAATAATGCCTGGTTCAATATCTGCTCTAGCAGGCATCCTATCAGGGAGCAGATGTTGGGACTCCTAATTCTGTTCATGAGGCAGGAGAGCTATGGCAGTGGCAGTGGCAGTGGCAGTGGCGGAGGCATCCATGCTGCTAGCACTGATGAAACAGCTGGCTCTCCTCTCTTCTCTTCTCTTCTCTTCTCTTCTCTTCTCTTCTCTTCTCTTCTCTTCTCTTCTCTTCTCTTCTCTTCTCTTCTCTTCTTTTCTTTTCTCCTCTCTTCTCTTCTCTTCTCTCCTCTCCTCTCCTCTCCTCTCCTCTCCTCTCTCTTCTCCTCTCTTCTCCTTTCCTCTCCTCTCCTCTCCTCTCCTCTCCTCTCCTCTCCTCTCCTCTCCTCTATCCTCTCCTATCCTCTCCATCCCTTCTCTGCTCTCCATCCATTCCTCCCTCAATGATCCTCTTTCTCCTCCTCCTCCCCTCCTCAACCCCCCCCCCACACACACACACACACACACACACACTTTCTCTCTTTCTTCCATCTGCTCTCCCACCACGCTGCAAAGTCTGTTCACATACCAGCCTTTGCTCTCTCCTCTCCAATTCTCTTCTGCTCTCTCTTCTCTATACCTCCTTTGTCCTTTGTCCATACCCCCCCCCCCTCTCTCTCTCTCTCTCTCTCTCTCTCTCTCTCTCTCTCTCTCTCTCTCCATACCCTCTCCCTCTGTCTGCCCCCCCTCTCTCTCCTTCCTTATCCAGATGCTTTCTCTTCTCTCAACCATGAAATATCAGCCCCCATTTATAGTGTGCTTGTTTGGGCTGCCATTTTATAGTGGAGGACTATTAAGTGTATTGCTCTTCAGAGATGGCACATAGGACAAAACAAAACAAAAAAAGTATATATAAATATGGCAGTGGCATCTCCCATTATGTGAAGATTACAGCTAAAATATGTGTGGGATGAGAAAAACACAATCCTCAATGTATTTCTGTGTAGGCCTATGGTGGCGGGAGTGCGGCTCGAACAATGTAGCAAACCCTGGGTGTTTTGTGATGATTTTGTTTTCCACCACTGCTAGACATTAACTATGAGAATGCATCCAGAAGAGCTCTGACATGCTCCTCTCTCTGTGGCACTCTGAGCAATCACAGATTCGTCTTAGAGCACCAAAATATGGATACAACAATAACACACATACAGTATATCACGAAAGTGAATACACCCCTCACAGTTTTGCAGAGTTTTGAATATATCTTTTCATAGGAAAGCATTACAGAAATGTAACTTTGACACAATTAGTGACCCTTTAACAACATATTTAACCGCTTAAATTTCTTGTTCACTCAGAAAAAAAACAAAATACAGCCATTAATGTTTGAACATGTACTCACAAAAGTGAGTACACCCCAGATTAAAATCCGGTAGAGAAGGGGCTATGTTGGCTCGAATCGTCTCGAAATGAAACGAAATGAAAAGGGATGACAAGGGAGGTCATCAGTGTGCGTTTCAACCTTTCTTTGCATTGAACTTTTAAATTTTGAGTCTGCATCTGGCTTAAATAGATTGGTGTGAGATTTGAATGCAATCCTATGGAGAATATCATGATCTGCTTCAGTAGTCACAGTGCATGTTGACATGCATTTTTCTTTTAGGTGTATTTCAGATTGCCAATGTTGACAGCATTCATGCATCCCCAAACCATGTCAGTCCCACTACCATGCTTGGCTTATGAGAGGATACACCTTTTTTGTAAAACTCACTTGTTTACCACCACACATGCTTGACACCATCTAAAGCAAATTTGTTTATCTTGGTCTCTTCAGACCACACGACATGGTTCCAGTGATCCATATCCTTGGTCTGTTCATCTCTCTTGAGACCAAGATAAACAAATTTGTTTTAGATGGTGTCAAGCATGTGTGGTGGTAAACAAGTGAGTTTTACAAAAAAGGTGTATCCTCTCATAAGCCAAGCATGGTAGTGGGACTGACATGGTTTGGGGATGCATGAATGCTGTCAACATTGGCAATCTGAAATACACCTAAAAGAAACATACATGTCAACATACACTGTGACTACTGAAGCAGATCATGATATTCTCCATAGGATTGCATTCAAATCTCACACCAATCTATTTAAGCCAGATGCAGACTCAAAATGTAAAAGTTCAATGCAAAGAAAGGTTGAAACGCACACTGATGACCTCCCTTGTCATCCCTTTTCATTTCGAGACGATTCGAGCCAACACGGCCCCTTCTCTACCGGATTTGAATCTGGGGTGTACTCACTTTTGTGAGTACATGTTCAAACATTAATGGCTGTATTTTGTTTTTTTCTGAGTGAACAAGAAATTTAAGCGGTTAAATATGTTGTTAAAAGGTCACTAACCATTGTGTCAAAGTGAAATTTCTGTAATGCTTTCCTGTGAAAAGATATACTCAAAAATCTGCAAAACTGTGAGGGGTGTATTCACTTTCGTGATATACTGTATACTGTTCTCAGCTTGATGATCCTCACATAGAAAATATATACAGTCCACTTGTGGAACATGGTAAAATGTCATTACATTAGAACAATACAAAGAATATCTAATAACACTCTGTACCTTCACTCATTGATTCCATTGTGCTTATTATAGGGGTCTTGTCATCAGGGGGTTTAAATGGGGGTGTATTTTTTCATGAAATTCATATAATCTCCATAAAGACTATATGAAATACTGTATCGTGCTTGATTGCAGGGTTAACAAGTATGACCCGTTTACATTGACCTGTAGGCAAGTAGTTATTTCACACATGACTTGACATGTATTGTTCAAGGGCATGATATTGTTTCAGTATAAATTATATAGCCTACACAGTACTGTACACTGCAGTAAAACACTGTGGAACCTCTCTTTCAGCAATGGTTTTCCATATGGATATACATCTTCATGGCTGAGCAGACATGATTGAGACTCTGAGATGAAAAGACTCAACTATATCATAAAAACATTGCTATGACATTATTGAGACCCTTAAAGGGTTTATGAAAACGAAAACAAAGTAAAGGAATTTGACCATTTCCAGGACAGATTCTGAAAGTTCTAAGCTAAGCCTTGTGAATAAAATGGGATATTGTCTGGGTGATATTTTGTCCTAAAAGTCATGTTAAAACGTTCCCAAAAAGTGTTATGTTTACTTTTTTTCGCGACATGCAAATTTTATGCAAATGATATGCGTGACATAGAAGGGGAAAGTTCACCTTGTTCAGATCAATGGCGGCTAGTACCAAAACAAAGCGCAGTGTCAAGCAGTGTGTTGCTGGAGGGCCGAACGGTGCCAGCTGCAAAAATGGCTACTTGACAGAAGGAATATCTTTGCACAAGTTCCCTTCTGTGAAGAATGATGGAACTGTGGCCGACAAGGAGAAGGCTAAAACAAGGGCTCTGTGGATCCAATTCGTACGCAGGCACCGGCGTGGTTTTGAAGCAAGCTCGTGGTCACTGTTGTGCTCGGCACATTTCCACCCCTCGTGCTTCACCACAAATGTGGAGATCGCGGGCATGGTTGGACTGAAGATAATGCTATTGCCTTAAGCAGTTCCAACAATTGACATCGCCGGCGTGCAGACTGAAACTGCCCCTGTAGCCTAACTGCTCGGGCACAAAGACAGGTGAGTGCACTGCTTAGGTTTAGGCTACTCGTTTTACCTTGTCCATCTGCTTTGTATGTTGATTTCACGAAAGGGTAATGCACATTACATGCCAAACCGATGCGAATGCTCTCGGGATATGCACTTTTTGTTGATTGCCATTCAACTGGTCAGTAAATTGGTTTTGGGAGGATATACGCGCTTCAGCCTCCGTGGTGCTCTCGGTCGAGTACAGCCAACGCACAGACTGGGCTACTGCTTAGCGAATAAACGGAGATGCATAAAGCGTAGGCCTACTTTGAAGCGTTTGATTGTTTGTTTTTAGTATTGTGGTGCATGTGTGGCTGACGTTTGGACACACCTCGTCCTCAGAGTCAGTCTGAGGGACACGCAACGCCTGTGACTTAGAGCACAAAAAATAATAATAATGATAAACGCTAAAAATATGTTGAGGACTCAGGCTATCTAGGGTGTTTTTCCAACAGCCTAATACCTCCGTTTTTTCTCTAGTTGATGATATTTTTGCATGTACATGCATTTCAATCACACTATATCGCGCAATTGAATCAAAATGCCCCCCATTTGTCAACAAATCCACACGCCACGTCATCTTTGGGTCATGGCAAAGCTTAGCAACCGTCCGTAACCATAAACAAAACGAACTGTCAGGCTGTCAACAATCGTCACTTCGCCTGTCAGACATGTCACTTTCTGCAGATGTATCAGTGCCTCTGAAATAGATTTGTGCTGCTGTTTTTTTTTCTCATGAGGTTGGATGTGTGGTTTTTCGACACGCTGATGTTTGTATCAGAATTTTGGTTCCTTTATAAGATGTGGGTCCATCAAATGTGTGTTGTTTTCTCAGATCGCCATACTAGCAAACCAGGGACTTTCCTCTATGACGTCACAGCCCAGCTCATTAGTCAAACCAAATTTCACAGAATTCACACTTTGAGTTGCCATTTTCACAAGTTCCTCCAGGATGATTGGGTTCAAAGTCTCATCGATGCTATCAGAAAAAACAAGGCTTTAATGGGAATGACCGTTTGTTTTCGTTTCATAACCTCTTTAAGTAACAGATTAAGAGTCATTACAATTGTGGAGACCGTAATGTTATAACATAGGCTCGGCTCAAAAGGGTTAAGAACAATCTCATCCTTATGTAGGCCTAGAGCACATGCTTGGTCAAACTGTAGTGTGACTAGTAGAGCGGCTACAAGGCCAATTTGGCTTGAATCGTGCAAATTATGATACAAGCATGAAACTTGGCAGGTATGTGCTTAAGACCAATACAATCAAATCTACCTGATTGGCCACTTGAAATTGCGGCCATTTTCCAAGATGGCCGCCAAAAAGGGCTCCAGAAATGGATTTATTGCATAGAATTGACCTAGAAAATTATGATACAAGCATGAAATTCAACATGTATGTGCTTAAGACCAATATGATCAAATCTACTTGATTGGCCACTTGAAATGGCGGCCATTTTCCAAGATGGCTGCCAAAAAGACACCAGAAATTGATGTATTGCATAGAATTGACCTAGACAATTATGATACAAGCATGGAATTCAGCATGTATGTGCTTAAGAACAATACGATCAAATATACCTGATTGGCCACCTGAAATGGTGGCCATTTTCCAAGATGGCCGCCAAAAGGACTCCAGACATTGATTTATTGCATAGAATTGACCTAGCAAATTATGATACAAGCATGAAATTCAACATGTATGTGCTTAACACCAGTGCAATCAAATTGACCCAATTACTCACTTGAAATGGTGGCCATTTTCTAAGATGGCTGCCAAAAAACTAAAACAAAATGATTTATTGCACAGAATTGTCCAAGCAATTTATGATGAAACTCGGCTTGTATGCGATTAAGACCAATAGGCCTACAATCAAGTCTACTTTATTTGCTACTTAAAATGCTGGCCACTTTCAAAGATGGCGGCCAAAAAGACCCTAGAAATTTGCAAATGTCATATGTGCATCTTGCAAATTTGGTGGAAATAATTGTTCATTCTCCTTAAATATGTTAGCATGGATGATGAAGTGATACAGATATTAAAAATATTCTGCAATGACACATAAGCCACTCACAGTATGACACACAAATAGCATGGTGATGACATGCTAATGCCAGTTCTTTTCTTTTTTATTTAATATCAATGGAGGCAGTGCGCCCCCCCCTTCCACACCCCGAAGGTTATGAGATGCTAATAATACGATGACACTGCGGTAATAATATGTCAATAACGGCAATTCGTGTTCTCTCGATATTGCTGTTAAACAAAAGGTACACCAAAAACAAGCATTGTCATGACTTTAGTTTATTTGCTCTTGGACATTAACATGTGTGATTTAGCTATCACATAATGGCTTTGGCTTGTCAGCCTGGAACATTCAAAGATAAGAGCCTCCTCCCAGAGGCTGTGGAACATTCTGTGGAACACAACTTCTCTAGTCAGTTGCGCCCTCTACCCAAGGGTGAGAAGGCTGACCATGTCAAGACCACCTGGATCCTCGCCTCTCCTAATAGGACGCATTACACGTGTCTCCCTTGGGTCGGTCACCCCTTACTGTGCGTGTCTAATGCGCTCAGCAGGAGCACGAGTGTCAATTGTGCTGCCTGGAGTGCCTGGGTAGGGCGACCTTGGTTAGCTAGACCATACTTCTCCAATGAAGTATCTCAGGCCCCTGCTCGACCAGGATGCATGATCGAGGGGAAGTGTATCTTTGATGTCCCCCTTGGACTTCAGGAACCATAGTGTGTGCCCTAAAACGGGTATCTATCGGGGCTGGCTTGGCCAGCTTGCTGTGGTGGTGGTTGCTACAGGTTCTCCGTCCGCAACTTGGACCTACGGCCCTGATAGAGAATGGTCTTTTCTGCCAGCACGGTTGCACCTGCGGATGTTGTGTACTGAACATGCTGGAAATTCCCCCTTGTGCCAAGGCCTGGTTTGCTTTGGGGAATACCACTTGGTATTGGGGGCCTCGCTACACCTCTGTGGGCTCCACCTGCACATCGGTGGTTTCCGTGCCCTGGGTTCCCTCCACTGCGTGCTCTCCGTGGTATTGGATGTCCAGACGCTGCCTTTGTGCGCCTGGTGCCTAGCTTCTCTTCTTCAGGTTCGGAACTAAGACCCTGGGCCCTTGGGCGGCTGTTGCGCCTCGGGCTGTGCGTTGGGTGAGCATGACGCTTATCACTGCTGATGGACGCTGCCTCTTCGCCTTCAACAGCTCTGGACCTCGCCAGGAGAAAGGTCTGTGCCCCGGCCAAGCTTTTGTTTGCGCATTCTAGGTAAAGGCAATTCAATCGGGAGTTTTTCAATGCCCATAGTGGGATGTCGAGTGTTTCGACAGAAAGAGAACTATAGGTTACCGAGGGTAACTCTGGTTCTCTGAGGGAGATGAACGAGACATCTCACTAGATTGCTACTCTCACCCACAAGCTCAAAGGTTAGTTGCCTCAGATTGAAGCTCAGAGCCCAGCGCACCTGGGCTTTGTCCCCTAGGGGGCGGGATCCCCAGCTGTGCAGCTCATTGGCATGACGGCAAGATTGAAAGCAAGTTTTGGCAAATGGTCGCGGGCGTTACCCATAGTGAGATGTCTGGTTCATATGCCTCAGAGAGCCGAGGTTATCCTTGGTAGCCTATAGTTATGTGCCTTTTTGCTTGATTGTGTTTCCTTCTATGATGAAATCATTGGAAATTCAAACAGTGAATGTTAACATTGATTTGGGCCACATCTGCTAGATTAATTGCAATTAATGAAGTTCTAGTGTCTTCTTTGATGGCCATCTTTAAAAATGGCTACCATACATTCTCAAGTTGCAAATGAGTGGATTTGATTATAGGCCTATTGCTCTTAAGCACAAACACACAAAATTACATATAAAACAAAGGAAATACGCACTCCGCGCTTCTAAATTAACAATCCGGTGCAACCAGAGCAGGACCAAAACATAGGCAAAAAGGGAAAGAAATCTGGTGCCACACGGATGTCTATTTTCTGTAATTTATTTTTTAGTGCAGTGAGACTAACGTTTCGACGTTTCCCTTTTTACACAAAATTACATACTTGTATCATCATTTTTTTGCTCACCTTTGGGCTAAATTCAGCCTTTTTGTGGCCATATTATAAAATGGCTTCCATTTCAAGTGGCGAGTCAGGAAGATTTGATTGTATTGGGTTTTTTGCACATTCATGCCAAAATTGATGCTTGTATAATAACGTGCTTGATCAATCCTGTGCAACAAATCCATTTCTATGGTATTTTTTGGCGGCCATCTTGGAAAATCGCCGTCATTTAAACTGGAAAATTACTTCGAATGTATTGTGTTGGTCTTAAGCACATAACTGCCAAATTTCTTGGTTGTGCTTGTATCATAATTTCCTTTCTCAATTCTGTGCAACAAATCCATTTTTAGAGTTTTTCATGGTGGCCATTTTGGAAAATGGCCACCATTGCAAATGGCAAATCAGACAGATTTGATCGTATTGGTCTTAAGCACATACATGTTGAATTTCATGCTTGTATCATACTTTTGTAGGTCAATTTTATGCTATAAATCACTTTCTGGGGTCTTTTTTGGCGGCCATCTTGGAAAATGGCCACCATTTCAAGTGGCCAATCAGGTAGATTTGACCGTATTGGTCTTAAGCACATACATGTTGAATTTCATGCCTGTATCATCATTTTCTAGGTCAATTCTATGCAATAAATCTATTTCTGGGGTCCTTTTTGGTGGCCATCTTAGAAAATGGCCGCCATTGGAAGTGGCCAATCAGGTAGATTTGATTGTATTGGTCTTGAGCACATATATGTTGAATTTCATACCTGTATCATAATTTTCAAGGTCAATTACATGCAATAAATCAATTTCTGGTGTCTTTTTTGGCGGCCATCTTGGAAAATGGCCGCCATTTCAAGTGGCCAATCAGGTAGATCTGATCATATTGTTCTTGAGCACATACATGTTGAATTTCATGCTTGTATCATAATTTTCTAGGTCAATTCTATGCAATAAATCCATTTCTGGGGTCTTTTTTGGCGGCCATCTTGGAAAATGGCCGCCATTTCAAGTGGCCAATCGGGTAGATTTGATCGTATGGGTCTTAAGCACATACTTGCCGAATTTCACGCTTGTATCATAATTTGCACGATTTTTCCTGTAGCCGCTCTACTAGACAGAGCATTGCATGGTCAAAGAGTTGCAGGATGTTCTGGAAACACAGTGATTAAGTCCCGTCAGTTTGATGGAGCATTTGCGTGTGTGACTCCCAATGGAACCATGCCTGCGTGTGTGCGCATGCGAGTGAAATATGACTCTGTGTGATTTAAACATGAATGATGGATCTCAGTCTCGCATAGCCAGATGGTTCAGTACTATTTCTGTCATTTGTTCACCCCCGTCAAGCCCCACTTGGTGGGTGGAATGGTGGAAAATAAAGAAGAATATTTCACGGTGCTGAACTTTATTTTTTTTCCCCCCTGTACTTCGCTAGTTTTTTATTGACTAATTAGTGAAGTGACAGGAATCATGATTAAAGAAAGCGTATTGTTTTCGACAAGATGTTAACTGCAAGACCTTCCTACATGTCATGTAGCAATCAGTATATACTAATTAATGTTTCCTTTTTTAAAAGAAATGTTTGTTCACATGTCAACTCAGATTCTGTGTCAACAGAGTGACAGGCTTGAATAAAGCACATGCCTGATGATAACTGATTATACTCCTGCTGTCAGTGTGACTATGAAAGAGAACTGTTCCATCAGTGGAACTTATATTTTGGCTATTGATTGTTTGTGGGTTGTGTAGTTGACCCCAGGAATAGAATTTTGTAATTTTATCTTTGAAATTGCGCATTGATAACATGTACCATATCCAACAGTATAAAATACATTGCGGTGCACTGCCATGTGCGTCATATTTGACTTCCATGGGACACCCAAGGTGGTAATGTGTTGGTGATCAGTGGAGATTGTCCAGACCATGGCCGTAACTACCATTAAGGACACAGAGGTCATGTCCTCTGTATTTTTTTCAGTAATGTAAAATGTATCTATGATGAAAATTGATATATGATCAACAATGATAAATGCAGCCTGTATACGACACCCCCATTTATCCTCAAGGCAGTGATTAATGAAAACCAGTTTGACTGAAGTATTTGAAGCACTCTAAATGTACAGTATACAGTACAGCATGCTTTATTTGACCTCAGTATTTGAAAATGTCTGGTTAAGGCCCTGGTACAGACCTTGCTAGAATCCTCCATGGCACAGTCAAGGAAGCATGGTACAAAACCTCTAGCTTTCACTACGCCTTGAGCCTGTCAAGTCCTTGTGTGAATATTCCTTGTGAATAAGAGACACGACGACTGAACTGGATGAGTCTCAACTTGTATACTGTATAATAAAACTTGCATCAACATCCACGTGTGCAGTAACCTGTTACAAGCTCAAAACGTCCCATAAGCCCACGAGGTCAAACCCCAAGTCCCATTGGTCCAAACACTGGGTGATCAAGGAACATGTAGTCCCTTAAACTACAGAGCCAGCCAAGCAGATGCAGGTTGCAGATGCCAGTCACCATTCGCTGGTTTTCAACACTGGGTCTTATCCTCTCTTTAAATGTATTTTTGACTGGTGAGTTGTGACTTACTTGTTACCATGCTTTGCTGGTTCAGTATATTGCAGTACACTGAGATGCGTGACTGATGCAGACCCTGGATTAGCCTTCTAAGTATAGTCCACAATATCACACCTGGGTTGAGGTGGCACAGTCCCAAAGTCCTATGAGCATATGTCTGCCACTCATACTGAAGCATGCTTTTGTAGCTGTCAGATTAAAGCTAAAGCTTTGGGTGGTTTACCTTCAAACAGACACGCATCGCTAATGAGATTACAAATGAGAACCTAGGTGGGCAAACACCACATGGGCTAAACATAGTATTACTTTTTTCAAAGTTGTAGACTCTGTTCGCTCATACCCAGGTTTTTTTTTTTTAATTGGAGACTTTTCCCTTTGTTTGTGTCTTTTGTTCACACACAAATGGAGGTTGTACTTCTGAAACTGATTTGTTCTAAAAACTGGTTGTAAGTTGTAATTTTTGAAAACTCCTGTTTCAAGTTTGTGTGCAAACTGAGAAAAATAGACACTTGAATGCATTGTCCTTCTATTCCATCGACACAGATGCACACAGACTTATCATATTTAACAGCTCTCAACAGCATATATATTCATGCAGATTCACCAATGGTGTGTGGAGAAATTTGTTTTGGAAAAAGCAGGGAAGAAAATGTCCATTTAATACTATACAAGGACACACTATTGTTTTATCTATTTAATGCATTTATTTTCATCGTCAGGAAACTGTCTCCAAACTACATGTTTTTAACCCACTCTCAGAGGGAAAGGAAGGGTATTTTTTTGGTTTGTTTATCTTTTTGACTCAGCAAAGAGGCTCATCTTATAGATACCGCTATACAGAAGATGTCCACATTATATTTTTGGACAGACCTAAGTCAAAAGTAAAGGTCAAAACCATTTCTTTGACACACAGGTTCACTTTGAAGCAATGCTAAAATGTTTCTGTTTATTCCTTTAAGATATAAGCATACATACAATGTATGGTAGTGAATACATGTAAGACATGCTGATTGCACACAGCTTGTAGTACCTTTTGCAGAACAATATTTAGGCGTAGTCATGAAGAAGATGTTCTGTACACTTTTCTTCTTCATTTTTTCCTCGGTTAAGCCGTAGGCATGGTATGATGACTCTGCATAGCACACATCATCAAAGTGTATCTTAGAACAGTGGTTCCCAACCTATGGGTCGGGACCCAACCTATGGGTCGCCAAAGATCCACAGGGGGTCGCGAAGCCCTTTTGATTTTAAGGGGTTCACTTTTAATATCATATATAGCCCATGTTGAATAAATGGCAAAACATTTAAACTAATATGTATAGAAACAACAAAATGTAAGTGCTACATTAAACATTTATTCTATAGTTGACTGAAGACCAATTAAAGAATAAAATGATAACTCAAATGAGTTTAAGCAGGAAACAGAGTATCATGTGACTTCCTCTTGTACGAGTGCTCGCATGCTTGGGTCACCAAAAGGTACAGTGGTAAAAATATGGGTCCCTGAAGAAAAAGGTTGGGAACCACTGCCTTAGAAGGTACATTATAAGACAAACAAAATAGGTACATTAGTGTATAGTTCTATTTTTTAAAAGGCAATGCAGGTGCAACAAGTGGATTTTTTTTTCAATTTCTCTCTCTATTCCATTTCTGTCTGTTTTTGGTAAAAATGTGCTCTATGTTCACCAGTTCACTTGAGTAACATACGAAAATAGTAGTTTTTAAATCTACAGTTGGTGCACTTGTTTTCAGTGCAGTCCAAAATGATTGATTGAAATGACATTGATTGAGTTAAGAACACAAAGACTGTCAGCAGTGTGTCAAAAATTTGATTCTTACGCAAACAAAAGCAGAAAAAAATGTGTGTGCATGTATGCGCACAACCACACACACACACACACACACACACACACACACACACACACACACACACACACACACACACACACACACACACACACACACACACACACACACACGCACACACATATGAACGCACATGCACACACACACTGTACACATTGACACGCACACGCACACGCACACGCACACGCACACACTTTAATATTCCGGCACCATTCAAGCCCTCCCTTTGCTACCTAATAGCCACATGCCATCTTTATAAAGGGCTCTACCCATTAACCAATCCATCAGAAATAATGGCTTAATTAGGCCTCCAATACAGACGGTGAATAAAGCCATTGCATTTCTGACAGGGGGGCCTGGGCGAGATCATCTGTCCAGCCTTTTGTCTCCTTCAGTGAAAAGTATAGTTTCGCTTTATACTTGAATGGGAAAAGAAAGGCAGTGACACCTCTGCACATCTAGACTTCATCACATCTCTGATGCCATACTGCTGCTTTCAGATCACAGGGGGGGCATTTTATGTGTGACATATCCCTTTTGTACCACTGGAGAATAAAGACGCTGGAATTAACTTGCCTTAAAGTGTCACAACTTAAAGGGACACATCGTGAAGTGTGAGATGTGTTTGTTTGTTTGTACGTTAGTTTATTTTATATATTTATATGTTTATTACTTATTGTCATTTATTTATTTCTATTGCCTTAATTTTGGCTGAGTAACATGTCATTTTGCCAGCCATTTTACCTCCACAGGCAGGCTTTTAGATGGGCCGTTAAAGACCCATGGGCTCTGCGATTCCCTTGCTCTCCTTCAGAGAGAAGTCCTGAAAGAATAGGCAGTAATATCTCTCCAAGTCAGCAGATAATTGGAACACAGCCTTATTTGATTTTAACCAACCGCTTGGAAGGATTGAAAAGACTGACTGCCAACACAACATGGCCTCACATAAAGACTGAGAACAGGAGCGAGAGAGAGAGAGAGAGACAGAGAGAGAGAGAGAGACAGAGAGAGAGAGAGAGAGAGAGAGAGAGAGAGAGAGAGAAAGAGACAGACAGACAGACAGACTGTCTGAGAGCAGGCTGAAAAGAATGAGAAGAGAGATGAGCAAAGGAAAGAGAGAGTAAGGGCATGAGCCACAAGAGAGCAACATGGAAAGACCAAGTGAGAGGGCTCACAGCTCTGAGCCCTGTTTTGATATTTCTCTTTCCTCTCTTCCTCTCACTTTTTGCCTTTCTTCCTGCCTTGCTTTCGCTCTCTCTCTCTCTCACCAAAAGCCGGTCGTCTTATCTTTGAGACAATAGCAGGGGATGTCACTGAGTGATGTGACAGCAGCTGCAATGGATTATATTAACAGCCAGCCATGGATGCCACCGTGCTGTCACTTCCCATTTCAGCCGACCAGCGAGTGCGTGGATGTGACCAGGCCCGACAACAGGAGGGGGCAAATGGGTCAGTTGTGCCTGCCGGGCCCAGGGAGAGAGGGGCCTCAAATTTGGACTGTCATGCCATTGTATGTATTGGGTTAGGGGGGCCCTTTCGTTTGATTTTGTACCGTTTGCGAAAGTCGGCAGCGGTCCTGTGTGGATGCTACGACCACAAAAACTAGCGGGAGGCTATGACAGAGCCTCAGTCCCTCGAGCACAATGCCAATTTTTCCCACACTGCCATGAATCAGCCGCGCTGCCATGCCGCTCCGTTTGCGCTTGTCCACTTAAGGATATGGAGAGCAGAGACACTCTGCAGTGCGCACTCGGTCACAAAACAAGGCCTTGGAAAGTGCAAAAGTTCACCTCAGTCACACACGCACATGCAAACGCACACACACACACACACACACACACACACACACACACACACACACACACACACACACACACACATGCACAGGCACACACACATCACCAACACACACACACACACACACACACACACACACACACACACACACACACACACACACACACACACACACACACACACACACACACACACACACACACACACACACACCCACTTCTTGAGGTAAAAAAAGCTATCAGGCTACACAAACAAGGATAACAGCAATGAATGTATTGCAGCCGGCTAATAGAACATGAGAAATATTGGTAGGCCTTGGGTTGTTTCTGCATTTACCGCCTGTAACCTAGCCTGTGGTGAAAAAGAGGGACATCTTGGTGTGTGGGTGGCAATGGTCCTTACTGGATGGCTTCTGCAGGTAATAAAATTCCAAAGCTCATTTATGCTGATGCATTGCCCCGACTGTTATGGTGAAAACTGAAAATAGGGCCCAGTATGCTAACAATGTCCATTCATAAATCACGGGATAGAATTTTGCAGTCACAGTAGGAATCACGCACAAAGCTGACCTTTTTTGTAGTTCATATATAAGCGAAATGTGACATTTTATTGAAGCTTGCCATACAGGCTAATCTTACTTTAGCCGCTACATGAAAAAGAGCAATATCAGATGAAACCATCAATCAAGCAAATGCATTTGTGCTTCTAACAATCACAATGTTTAGTTCATTGCTTCCAATAACGCAATAATAATGTGCTAATTTGAAAGGCACACAGGTGGCTGGAAGCTCAAGCAGTCTTCAGTCTGTTCATTTAGGTTTGTTGGGTGCTCTTGGATATCGGGGATCAGTTCATGTAGAGAGAAGAGTTCATCCAGGCACTCCAAAATAAGGTGTCCAAACGGGAAGTTACATTAAAAAGCCTTTAATGGTACTGGGCTGGGGTTACATTAAAAAGCCGACATGTTTCGACCTCACCAGGTCTTCATCAGGGCACCTAGCCCTGATGAAGACCTGGTGAGGTCGAAACATGTCGGCTTTTTAACCCTATCCAGACTGGGGGGGGGGGTAAAAGTGCCCGCACCAACTTTGATGACGTATAACTCCTTAACGACTTAAGCTATGACTACGAAACTTGGTGACTTTTCCTAAAATTTAGTTAGCTACAGTTTAGTACCAAAAAATTATGTTTATCATTTTTGCCGTTGCCATGGCAACGGTTTTCTGACAGGTATGTCTGACCGAAAATCACTGATCTAAGTCTCATTATTGTTCCTTTTTCAATTTTTTTTGTTATTTCCATTAGTATCAGACAGCTTTGTGAGCATTAAAGTGGTCTGAAGCATATAATCATTAAAATTTAAGTGCATTACCTAAATTTGATGGAAAATACATTATGGCGAGATTTAGGGCATTATAATCAGATGATGTCATTATGACGTCATAATACCAGATAATGACACAAAAATTATGTCATTCATAGATGTCCATATGTAGATCATCTCCCTAAAGTTTGGTGGTCATACCGTATTCCGTTCATGAGTTATGAGGGGGGGGTCAAAAGAGCCCCCCCCCAGGCCCAGGAATGCCAAAAAAGCCCAGTCTGAATAGGGTTAATATAAATAATGAACTCTTCTCTCTACAATAATGTGCTAATGATGCAACAAAAAACATCTTACTCCTTACAGTACTGCTGCTTAGGTCATGTTGTCCAGCGTATGGAAAAAAAAAATGCATGCTTTATGTCTTATGATATTATTTTCTTCACTGACTGCATCCTCATCCTCGTAATCTTTATCAAATGTCTCTGTTTTCTTATACAATTACTTCTTATCTATTAAGACAGATAATCCAGGATTAAGGCCCTCACGTCTGACACTGTTTCAGTCAATCTTTTTCAAATATTGAAAGTAGGCCTACTCTTCAAGAAAATAAGCCGTATTTCATGTCCCTTTAAAACAAACAAACAAACAAACAAATAAACAAACAAACAAAATCAAACTGACTCATCGTCAATGTCTGGTAAGTGGTAATCCTATACCATAGATTTAATCTTCATCCTATCTATCACCCTCTCCTTTTCTTTTCTACCACTCTTTCTTTTTATTTCCATTTTGTATTACAGCATGCTTGTCCTCGATAACATTATACTGAAAGTCCAATGATGGGTTCGATGAAGGATAAATCTTGAAGCTAATTTCAGTTGACTGCTTGCCACTGCAATACAGTAATATTGGCATTATTGACATTATTTTGCTGCTTCAGGTGGGTTGCTAAGCAACTTCATTTCACTATTCAGTATCTCTCTACACACATGATTTACCCGAGCTAATTGCTTCTGTGCTGTTCTGTGCTGTGCCTGTGCTCTACAGGGTTGCTGGGTAGGAGGCTAGCCAGGAGGGAAACTATACACAGACAGACAAGAAGACAGAGGACAGTTTTGTGGGGTGGTGTAGCGAAAACCACCACCAGCTAAATATGGCAGAAGACAAAAGGAGATTGTGATGGATTACAGTCAGAGCATCACCAACACCGTGTCCGATATGCATCAGTTGGAATGATGTGGTGATCATTAAGAGTTACCCTTTTTTACCAGTGACCAATTATGCCCTCCAAAGACAGCTCCAATGGTGCACTGGTAACACATTGCCTGGCATGTTCTATTACTGTGTGTATCTATTTTGAGGCTTTTACGCTAAGATTTGATGTCACTTACAGACACCTAGCTGAATATGGTGTTGTCTTCAACATCAAGCTAACAAGTCAAGTCAAGTCAAGTAGGTTTTATTGTCAATTTCTTTACATGCACTGGTCATACAAAGAATTTGAAATTACATTTCTTGCTTTCCCATACAGACATAGACTAATTAAGGTAAGGACATAGACAGTATAGACATAGACAGTACTTATACATGGACTTAAGACAGTATGGACATAGACAGTGCTCATACAGACATTTAAAGTGCAAGACTGGACAACAGAAGACTTGTAGAGGACATACATTAAGAGGTATTTGTTGTGCTTTTGTGCTTTTCCTAAAAAAGTCCTTTATAGCGTTCTGACATGGTAATAGTAGCATTTTGAAGAAAATAAATATAAAAACAGTATGTAAGTACATGAATTTGAATTGCAGGAATGAACATTGTGAAACAAATGTTCAATATTTTGAAATAAAAGTTGACCATTTTCTCCTCAACCCTTTATCATTTAATAAAGAAATCGTCTGCTGATGATTTATAGACATTATCTGAAGTATTCAAAAGGAGTGGATATACTGTGTATGCAATATTCTGGAACTTCTCTCATTTTTCTATACTGTTCGACATTGCAATCAGTGTGCAGAGAGCTTATGAGTTTAATGTAGGAATTAATTCATTATGTCGAATGTTAAAAATATTTTGGAGCCTCAGGCATCTTGGTGATCTGATTGCAATCAAGTAGAACAGTTTTTCCAATAACCC
Organism: Engraulis encrasicolus; assembly: GCF_034702125.1. Classification (NCBI taxonomy): domain Eukaryota; kingdom Metazoa; phylum Chordata; class Actinopteri; order Clupeiformes; family Engraulidae; genus Engraulis; species Engraulis encrasicolus. The sequence continues at coordinate 34,893,356 of NC_085867.1, read as the reverse complement.
ACCTTCTTCTCTCCACATCCCTGACTCTCTTCATCGTGATGCCGGCCTCTTTGCTTGAAATCAATTCCCTGAGTCTCGCCATTGTGCTCCATGTAGATAAGGCGACCAAGAAAAGAGGGGGGAAACTGCAAAACATGATGTAAACACCTTGCCGGGCAGCTTGCTTCCAAGATCGAGGCCTACCAAGCAACTCCTTGTCATGACTATTTTATATCAAGGTAGAGCCCCCTCTTCCCTTTTGATGTGAACTCACACTGGGCCATAATTGATTCTATCTGCCTCAGTCACGCGCTTGCTCCCCAATTTGCTTGGCTTTGTGTTCGCCGGAACTGCTCTGAACCTTTGGCATAATGAGCGCTGTGGGGCGTGTGAGGTTTACATTATCGCCCCGGCTTCATGCGAGAGACACAGCACAGAAGTGGGGTCGGGCAAAAGGAGACGCAACGAGGTGGTTGAACGGGTTGGGCTGGGAGGTGTGTGTCTGGGAGGTGTGGGGGGGGCTGTCTTTGGTCTGTGATTCTTCACATTGCAAGAGAGCAGCGAGGGGAAATCTGGATGTCTCTATCTGTGTCAGACACACCTGATGGAGAGATATGACGCACGCACAGACGCTGAAACATTTTGCTGTCAGCTCTGCCTTGACAGCTCTCACTGCACTGTGCTAACTGACTCGGGCTACAGAGATTGCCTGCCTATTCCCACGGGAGTTTCCATCCCCAGATGCCCATTGCCATAGTGACTAGCAAGTACCTGCACATCAGCATGGGTTTTAAACCAGTTAATCACATTAGTAGTAGTCTCTCTTACCATTGGACATTGAGTCATCATATCAGAAACTAGTTCATTGGTTAGGATTTGGATCCCTCTCAATAATAATAACAATGGTAACACTTTATTTTAGGGATACATCTATTAGCACTAATATATACAATGTTCCTGTATTAGTAACTTGTAAGGCATGTACAAAGCTAAAAATCAAACATTTGTTAGGCATGTATTCACAAATGTCTTGTTCATGCACAATAAGGGATTTATTACCAATTTAACCTAATAATAATGATGATGACGACGACGACGACGACGACAACAACAACAATAATAATATTTTATAGCCTCTTTCTTGATACTTGGAGCCTCATACGGACCAGGTCTTGACTACCTGAATAGTTTATCAATCAATCAATCAATCAAGAGTTTATTGTCATTGTCAAAAAGGCAACGAAATTGTGTTTCGGGTACAATACTTAGTAGCAGCAAAAACTAATACAAAGTTTATCACCAGGGGTTGCCTACGCATGCCCACCTGTCCATATGTTATTGTTTCAATTCAGGGACGTAAAGACCATGGTGTGTGTTATCAATAAACACTGTAGAGAGGGAAGGCGTCAAGGGAGGCAAAAGTGCCAGTTGCATTTGCACTTCTTGTTCTGTAAATCTCCTGTGCACTTTATATATCTGCTAGTGATGTTGGCTATGATTGTATCCTCGTTTGAAAGTGGCTTTGATTATAAAGCGTCTGCCAAATGCAATGTTATGTAATGTAATGTAATTTAATACCTAAGCTCTCTCTATCACATTATTTATAGTTATACAGTAGATATAAATATTGACCAATGTGAGTACAGTAAGACTCTGCTTCATTACAGGAGTCAATTTATCCAAAGCCTGTAACCATAGGAACTAGGATTGGAATGCTTTGCAATAACATGCCACGACACATGATTTACAAGCATTGTTATCTTCAATCCATGTGATCCATATAATCTACACCAAGAAAAACTCTGTCCATCAAATACTACATATGTTTTCAATGTTGTGTCTAGTTGGATCTATCAAAGGGGTATCGTACAAGACTTTGCCTCATCTTCAGCCATTAATGATATTTGGGTAACACTTTACCTGACGCCAGTGTCATAAGAATGTCATTACAGTGTCATAATAGTGTCATGAAACAGTCATATATAAGTCCTGAACATTATGTCCATGTCATAAACGTTTTGTGACTGTTGGCCTTAAGTGACATTCGGTTATGGCAAAGACAGCTTTGCCATAACCGAATGTCACTTAAGGCCAACAGTCATAAAATGTTTATGACACATGCATAAACACTATTATGACACTATTATGACACGGTAATGACATGCTAATGACACCGGCGTCAAGTTAAGTGTTACCGATATTTGTCTTGTTATGGGAATAGAATCAGTTTCTGTCCTTACCAGTGCATCACTGTGGGAGTTTGTATTGTAATCAGACTATTTTCCTTACATATGCCGAACAGGTTTTAGTATGAGCCAGGGGCGGTTCTAAGGGGTGGCAGGGGGTGGCATTTGCTCCCCTCCCCCCCCCCCCAGAAATTGCCACCCCAATTAAGAGCCCTGATTGTGACCAATAGCCTTAATGCTTGACATCATTTCAGACATAGAACTTTAGATTGCAGGGTTTCACTTTAAGGGATTCACTGTAGGCCTATCACATAAGTGAGTGTGTCAATTATATAGCATTTATAATTTTCCCTTAGTGTAGGAGCATGCCCCCCTGAAATACACTTCGCCACCCCTTGCCACCCCCAGAATAAATGTCTGGAACCGCCCCTGGTATGATCATCCACCATTACAATACATTTGGATTCTAGGGTTGAGGCTACCATCACATTGGCAGACTAGGTCTTAAATGGGCTGTAATCGTTGGGATCAGTCTTGGTTTTGGTTTATTGCCTTCTTTGTACGGTAGTTGCCTCCCAGCTGAGTACTGAAGAACTTTTCTGTTCATTTCTGTTTTCTTTTAAGAAAGTATAAGTGATTAATCTTTCACCCAAACATGCTAATTAAAGAACAATTTATTTAATCTACCTACTTACTATTCAACATATCCGGCTCTTAACAGATAGTATGTAGACTGTAGACGGCATATTAAAAGACAAGATCGACTCATGCAGAGGATATCCATGCAGAGGATATCATGCAGAGGATGTCATTGACAAATAAAGCCCAAATATGATTTCTTCGAGAACTTGAACATTCTATCCCCCCCCCCCCACCCCCCCATTTAGTTCTGTTAGTCACAGCTTGAGTGACATTAATGGCACAAAGAAATCTTTCTGGTATGTGACTGCTATCAAAAAAAGTGCATAGCTGTTGATGTTTTGTCATCGGGAAAATAACAGTTTGACAGTCTAAGGTAGTTTATTCTGACAAAGTCTTGCAAAACAGTGTTTTGAATATGTTGGGTATATTACCAGATAGTGGCTGCATTTCTATACTTTATGCATTGTCATCAAGGTCCCAAACCCCCACCCCTTGTTTTGCACTGCCTATCATGATGTATTGAGTAAAGAAATGATTGCCCACTAAATCGATTCAATCTGTTTTGTTGGCACGGTTACTTCACAACAAAAATGCTTTGAGACCGTATCAGAACTCACCACTTGCTACCAAACCATTTTACCTGAAGACTTCAGGCTGAAGTGTCTGACCAGCATTGCCCACAAAGAGGTTCCCAATTCACATACACACAGCCAGATTCAACAGCTCTCCTATAGCACTCTAAATGCTCATGAGGAAGCATGCATCAGCTGTAGGGTAGAAAGGCAGTCATGGCCTATGGTTAAGGAGATGGGCTTTTAAATCTAAGGGTTGCAGGTTCAAATCCCACTCTATCACTCCCTACCACACCCCATGGCTGAGGCGCCCTTGAGCAAGGCACCTAACCCTACATTGCTCCGGGGCCTGTAACGAATATTTTGGATAAAAGCATCAGCTAAATGCCATGCAATGTACGTAATGTAATGGAAGGTACACTGTAGCTACAGAGCATGGGCATCAAATAACCACTGATTTGCAGGTCACCATATCACCATATTGAACTCTCTGCATAGTGATGCAACTATCAGTGCACGGGGCAGTTGTTAGTTTTGGAATGCAATGTGCATACAGAACACTTAAACTTGAAGGCAGCTAAGTGTGTGAGTGTGTGTGTGTGTGTTGGGGGGGGGGCTGGTGGTATTGGCTCTAAGGGAGAGTCAAGTCAGATGATAAGCAACATAAAAAGTTATGTATAATGCCACACATGATGGTGTTGCTGACTGGCAGCCATTTTGTTTATATTTTGTGGGGGTGTGAAGAGAGATAAAGAAAGGGAGATGAGGGAGTCTGTGTGTGTGTGTGTGTGTGTGTGTGTGTGTGTGTGTGTGTGTGTGTGTGTGTGTGTGTGTGTGTGTGTGTGTGTGTGTGTGTGTGTGTGTGTGTGTGTGTGTGTGTGTGTGTGTGTGTGAGTGTGCGTACGTGCTTGCGTGTGTGTATCTGTGAGTGTGTGTGTAAGTGTCTGAGAGCGTGTTTTGACTGCTCGTGGAGGGATGTAGAGTGCTGGCACTCTATCTCCCTAAAGAGAGTGTGTGCGTGTGCACGAGCACAAGTGTGTGCGTGTGCTTGTGCGTGTGCGTGTGCGTGTGCTTGTGCGTGTGCGTGTGCGTGTGCGTGTGCGTGTGCGTGTACGTGTGCGTGTGTGTGTGTGTGTGTGTGTGTGTGTGTGTGTGTGTGTGTGTGTGTGTGTGTGTGTATGTGTGTGTAGTGCTGGGCACTCTAGCTCTCTAAAAGCCACTGTGGCTTACTGTATTTGCTGTAATGCTGCCTGGCACTGGGAGATCCTGGTCCTCTGGCAGCACAAAATGCCTGCTGTCATACTCAACCCTCCCCAAAACGCAACCCACAAGTCAGCGCTGTTGTTTTTTTTGTTTTTCTAAAGCAGCCATTCCCCTAATTTCGAGGAAAAACTGATACTTCTAGATGAAAGGAGGAATAAATATAGTCTGACACAGCCATGAAGCAGAGGAGCCGCAGAAGTTATTTAATGTTTTTTTTCTTTTTGCCTGCAGACCTCTCTCTCTTCCGTCTCTGTCTCTCTGTCTCTCTGTCTCTGTCTCTCTCTCTCTCTCTCTCTCTCTCTCTCTCTCTCTCTCTCTCTCTCTCTCTCTCTTCACCCAGCCCAGTGGTGTTTCGTTTCTCAGATCCGTTCTTGATCAAGTATCCCTTCTTTTTAAACGTCTGCCTGTTTTGGTTTTTGCATTTGATAAACAATTATCGTGGACATGCTTTCAAACGGCACAAACTGATTTTGGTTTCTCAAAGAAAAGTAG
>NC_085867.1:34868222-34878222 GCF_034702125.1 Engraulis encrasicolus | reverse complement strand
CACACACACACACACACACACAAACACATAAAGGAGTCCCATCTACACACACACGTGCACGCGCTCACACACACACACACACACACACACACACACACACACACACACACACACACACACACACACACACACACACACACACACACACTCACACTCACACTCACACACACACACGTCTCTGCTTCCCGTGATTCATTGGGCCTATGGTGCCAGAGGGGCCAGCGTACAGGAAACAGTCGAGTTCATCACAGGAAACCACCGACCCCCCCGCACTGCTGATTTTTCACACTTTACTGTAGATGACACGGACCCAGCTCATATCAGAACAACCGTATCTCACTCACTTCGTGAAGTATTCACGAAAAAAATACACTAATTTTCGTGGTGCATTCACGTTATTGCCCGCCTTTCGTAAAGTCTTCACGAAAATAATAGATAAATTTTCACGCTGCCTATTCACTTGAATTGCCCGACTGTTGCCTAGCGACCCACTAGTTTGATGCCCTTTCGGTAGCTTACCGTCACATGGTAATCAAACATTTCAAACAAGCAATTAAGGGTTAGGTTTAGGGTCAAGGTTAGGGTTAAGGTTAGGGTTAAGCTTAGGGTTAGGGTTAGGTTTAGGGTTAAGGTTAGAGTTAGGTTTAGGTTTAGGTTTAGGGGACATAAGGCGTAAGTACCAAAAGGGCGTCGAATTAGTGAGTCCCGAGTGTATCAGCAGTGTTCTGTCAGCACCCCCTCCCCGCCCCTGCAGACGTTTGCAGACCATAGCAGCAGTGGGGCAATTCAAGTGAATAGGCAGCGTGAAAGTTAATCTATTATTTTCGTGAACACTTTACGAAAGGCGGGCAATAACGTGAATGCACCACGAAAATTACTCTATTATTTTCGTGAAGACTTTACGAAAGGCGTGAGATAGGGCTCATCAGAAGCAGAATTGATGGCCCTGCTCACAGGTGTAATTCTACAACTGTTCTGTGTGTTCAGCAGAGTGGTTAGCTTCATGCACATCCAAGCTATTTCCAAAGCCAAGAAAAGGCATGTGTTTGCAAAAGAAATAAAAGAGTTATATTGTAAATGGAGAACACAGGGGTGCCGCTAAAAATGTTGGGCCCCATGAAAGACTCCAATTTTGGGCCCCCAAAATGACAAATTATGTTATCAACATCCTTCCAGGGGCCCTGTCAGTGCTGTCAGGCCCTTAGAATCTGTAACACCTTTCCCCCCCTCGTGGCACCCATGGGAGAAAATAACAGAAATGCTGTTTCCTTTTTATTTAACTGAGTAATGGTAGAGGTAACCTCATACCGCTAGGTTGTCCCCAGGCATCGCCCAGTAGGATCCTCTTTTATGCAGAGTGTAAAAAGATATGCTGGATCAAACCAATGTTGGTTTTTCAGTAAACGATTCTACCGTAAACCCTTTGTTTCAGACTTTGTACTAAGGCTGGTTTTACTGTCAAGTGCCCAGATTTTGAAAAAAATGTATACATTGAAGATGCATTTTCAGACGCCATGCAGTCATTGTCGTAACACTCACTTTGCCAGTGAAATACCTACAGTACACTTTGATTTTAATCCAGCTGCCTGTTGTCTGCCAAAGGCTGTCTATCGTCAGCACTGAAAAGTATTTCCATGTGAGCATGTGTGTGTGTGTATTTCAGTGTGTGGTGCGCATCACCTACATAGTCTCATACTGTGAAAAGTTGGCCAGCCTAATGCAGCAGTCAAACGCATATTCATTTAAAAAGTCATTTGGCTGCCGGTGCTTTTTGGATGCATCTCTGCGAGTAGCAGATGGAATCATTTGCAGCGTGCAACAGACTCAACACGTTTCCTCTGTTGCAGGTAAAAAGTCTGCTGCATTGCAAGCTGCCCAACGTACATAAAAAAATAAAAAAATAAAAACGCTACAAATACAATATCTCATATACTAACAAAAAGGCCACTTTTATAGTGTACACCGTAAGTACTCATACTACTGTAGTTCTGTCAGTGATTTGAGTGGGCAGATACTCACAGAACACGGACAATACACAACTTTGGCCTCTAGAGTGCCAGGACTTTGTCATTAGTACCCACTGCATTTCAACAGCACATCTTTAAGTGAGTATCAACACTTATTTTTTGCAGTTGAAGAACAGGGGTGCGTTTCTGAACAACAACATTGCTAACTAAGTTATTAATTCCCATTGGAAACCTAGTAAGTTGCTAACTGGTTAGCAACGATGCTTTCAAGAAACATGGTCCAGATTTCCTTGTAGAACAGTTATATGTTGAAGTAATTGGAATGTGTATGTGTGCATTCCTTATACATATTAGGAAAATGGGGAATGGGCCACTTTAGTATGCCATACATGAATAGTAGTCCATACATAAAGTCATGTGTAAAGCCAAATATAATGCTATATATAAATCATTTAATGAGTTTTAAATATTTATTTTCCTATGGTTCGGAAGATCTACTCAAAAAAGACAAAGATGGCAACATGCAACAGAACCTAGATGTTAATTTTTCCCTGATTATTGCATGCATGCATACTCAGCGAAGATATATCCGGAAAGGAAAACAAAAGTAGCATGCAACAGAACAAACAATTTTTCGTGTGATTACTTTTGCATGCAAGCATGAAGGACGAAGGCCTGTACCCAGAAAAAGAAAAAAGGAAAAAAGAAAAAAAAAAAGAAGAAAGAAACAGTCCAGCGAGCTAAAGATCAAACAGTGACCCGCTACTTCATCAAACACTGGAAAGCCAACATTCATAAAACATTATTCTCGGGGCTAGCTGCTGGCACGAATTCAGATCTCATAATTCATCTACTGTATATTTTATGACCAGTCTGAATGGTAATAAAGAAGCATCAGCCTTCTGATTTATGTGGAGCTGTAATAGGCAAGAAGAAGGGGGGTGAAGGGGGGGGGTCGGCTGTAATTTTGGTCAGCAACGGACAGATGTAGGGACGGGTGGGGTGGGATTGATTCTCAGGACTGTGCACTGGACTCGACTGGATGCCCAGCTTTATTATAAAGCATTTACTTCATTTTTTTCCCCCACGAGTTTCATGAGGCTCTTTAAATATGTTTAGAGTTCATTTCTGTCTCTCTCTGTCTATCACAATGTAATCCACTTACCGCACCTGATTTCCTGCCAAGTCTTAGTGTTCGACTGGGTATGATGACTGCATGTATTACACGCTTGTACATTATTCTACCGGATATACTGTATATGTGTACAGTTTGACACTGTTAATAATCCCTCTAGCTTGGAACCATCATTTCTTTGCGCCAAAGGATAATTCGCTTAATAAAGTGATGCGTGTTATCGTGCCAGTGGTTGGTATACGTAGGTGTCTTGTTCATATGTATATGAATCTAGCATGTGAGCAGCACCATATAGTAGGCCTATATTCGCACTAAGCTATAACGCTGTACTTGAATCCAAATGTCACGCTCTGCTCCAAACCCATTTGGTTGCCGCGGTAATGGTGACTAATGTACTTTTTTGTTTGCTGTCTTGTAAAATCTGGGCCAGGCTGGCTCGGTGCCTTCCAGAGTTACCACAACCATAACTCTCTCTCACTCACACACACACATGCACACACACACACACACGTGCACGCACACACACACACACACACACACACACACACACACACACACACACACACACACACACACACACACACACACACACACGCACGCACACACACACACACGCGCACACACACACACACACACACACACACACACACACACACACACACACACACACACACACAGACACACACACACACACGCAACCGCACACACAGACGCAAGAACACTAATAATGTCCAAATTAGACTGAATCTAAGCCTATTATTACTCCACCCTGGGTAGATGTGGCCAACACCAGCTGAGGGACACATAATCTTCTAAGCCGTAGCGGGCGAGGAGAGAGAGAGAGAAAGAGAGAGAGAGAGAGAGAGAGAGAGAGAGAGAGAGAGAGAGAGAGAGGGAGGGAGAGAGAGAGAGAGAGAGAGAGGGAGGGAGAGAGAGAGAGAGAGACTAAGTGTGTTTTGCCTGATGATGAATCGTGGTGAGTCTTCCCTACACTCTCTGCTGGAGCTGTCAAATAAAGCCTGTCAACAGTTGTCAATGAGCAGGGAGATTCTGGATTAGAAGACAGTAATGTTTGTGTCCATGCGGGCTATAGCACCAAACACTCACTGACCATCAACGAGTTAATCTGCTTGCATTATAGGTAAAAAACAAAAATACATGCAGTGTAATGTACATCTCTCTCTCTCTCTCTCTCTCTCTCTCTCTCTCTCTCTCTCTCTCTCTCTCTCTCTCTCTCTCTCTCTCTCTCTCTTTATCACACACACACACACACACACACACACACACACACACACACACACACACACACACACACACACACACACACACACACACACACACACACACACACACACACACACACACACACAGACATAGGCATCTACACAGTAAAAAAAGAACTGTTGTTCTTACGGTAGATTGCTGGCAGCAGTGGTTGCCAAAGTCTACCTTTAAACAAATAACGGTATATTTCCTTTTTACATTTTACGGTAAAATTATGGCAGCAGTGGTTGCCAAAGCCTACCGTTAAATAAATAACGGTATTATTATTTTTTACATTTTACGGTAAAATTATGGCAGCAGTGGTTGCCAAAACGTACCATTAAATAAATTACGGTAAAAACGGATTATACTCAGGTGAGTTCAATTATAGAGTTACAATCAGACAACTGATTGGACTGATTATACTCAGGTGAGTCCAATTATAGAGTTGCAATCACAGACAACTGATTGGACTGATTCAACTCATTGGAGTCCAATAAACATCAACTTAATTAGATACCTAAATAAATGCCCAATTGCCAGATTGTCTAGTGCAGGCAGGTGGACCAGTCTAGTATCATCAATGAAGGGTATGCAAATCCATTCTTTATTTAAAAAAGGCCTGAAAATAACCTTAAGGAAAATGAAGGCCAAAGCTAGCGGGGCAAGCAAGCTAACAAACAAGCTAGTTAGCAAGCCATGCAGCCACCCTTACAACGTGACCTGCTAACCGGGCCGGCCAGGCCAGGCGAGGCGAGGCGAGGGCAGGCCAGCCGACCGGCAGGCCAGCCGACCAGCCGGCCTTACAGCCAGCCGGCCTTACAGCCAGCCAGCCAGCCAGCCAGCCAGTCAGCCAGTCAGCCAGTCAGCCAGCCAGCCAGCCAGCCATCTAGCTAGCTAGCAACCAGTGAGCAGTACAATGCAACAGTCCCTGTTTAAATACATGTTCAAGTGAACCATGTGACCCGAGTGATTAAGCATTTGACAGGTGCAGGCAGTAAGTTAATCATTGCATGACAGCCCTTAGCACTCAGGTGAGGTCAGGAATTGATTGATAGATTGATTTGGATGGGGTAGAATGACAGTTTCAAATAGACTGGGCTACTTCTAAGAGACTAAATCAAGGGATTACTGTCCCAGGTAGACTTTTTCAGATTATACTAGTCTATAGGTATATTTTACACATTAAATGAGGCTAAACTGTAGGCTGTTACCGGATAAATAATAAGTTACAGTGAATTAATGCAAAATGTGCAAACTGTTGCCATTTGTAGTCCTTAACTGTTGCACAGTTTATTCAGTTGCCAGCTTCATTGTTGTCAAATCTACAACGTGGAGGCACCTGGAGCCAAGCAGACAGGCAATATGTTTTCTGTGGAGTAATTAATATTTAATTCATTATAACCTCCATTGCTTTCTACGGTGGCCCATTAGTGACACGGAGGATTTTTTTTTGGAGGGGGGAATGTATGCACTGGAGACTAACACCTTTGCGAGATAACGCAAATCTTTTGCGAGATAACGCAAACCATTTGCGAGATAACGCAAATCTTTTGCGTGATAATGCAAATATTTTTGCGAGATAACGCAAATTAAAACTTACATCTGCGGGTTCACCACTTTGATTTGCAGCACACTTTTTGGTCACCGGGGGGCAGTCTGAACCAACACGAGTACGGCTTTGACACACCACAGCTGTAGGGGTAGGCTATTCAATTCACCACTACTGTTGTTGGATAACAGCGAGAGGGATGCTGACAGTCAAAAACATTACTACCGCTGGAAGGACGTGCAAGGATACCGTTATTTTATCCATTGTTTTATGTTAAATAAACAACATATTTTAAGAGACACCGTAGCACTTTGCTTTGCGCACGGACACAAGGGGGAATAGGATTTTTTGGACGACACGTGTCTGCACTGCAGAAGCATGACAGAATTAAGGAGGACAGTCGGGACGACTGTTAGGCCTACTGAACGGATCATTTTGTCATATCAAGACCCACATGTGAATTATGTAGGCTAATTTTAACATTGGCCTCGATGTTGAAGTCGTTTGTTGTGGTTCTCCCCTTTTAATGTAGGCTATAGGCTAAATCAAGGCTATCACAGCCATGCAGAGAGCTTAGACCTGTAACAACCCCGACATTTGGAACTATCCAAAGTGGGCATTCATGGTTAATAGTTTTCTCAGACAGACTCGGATTGGATTGGATGTCAGACTTGTATTAATGTTTCTTAACAGCAGTTAAGTCTGAACCAACACACGTAGCTATATAGGGCCTACGGCTTTGACACACTTCAGAGCAACCGCTGCTGTCATTCATTCTCACGATGTCAACAATGCCAGGTAAACAATGGCAAAAAAAGTTTGGGAGCTAGGATAGGAAGGCTATACCAGAGACGATCTAAATTTTAAATTAATTAAATAATATTTGGCTAGTTATAGACAGTCCGTGACTCTGGGCCGTCGGCAAATAATTAAAATAATAATTACCAATTTCAAACAGATGATTGCACGACTAGGCCACTGAGGGAATTTCGCCCCTATGTATTTAGACTTCAACTGTTAAACCCAGCAGCACATGTTCGTTGAGGTCGGACCACACAGACAGGGTTCAAATGACTTTTCTGTTATTGTCTTACACTTTCTTTTTAAAATTTACAAACAGTTGAAATACATTTGGCCTGACGGCTATTGGACACCCGCACCCCCCACATGAACCAAGGAGGCCAAGGTTTTCCCCACTAGTAGTACACAGCACAGCAAACCAAAATTAAGTAATGAAATGAAAATACAAAGCACGTTAAACCCACACCAATACGACCGCACACTTGTGCTTTACTTTTACGCACAGCAAACGAGATCTATTTAGGGGTAACCCGCACGCTAGGCGGCCCAAGTGGTGTGAGGTGAACCAAAAATAAACAAAAGAAAGATACAAATAAACAAAACAACAATCAGAGAACTCTCACTTTCTCCTAAATCACACAAAATAAGAACTGAAAGCAAAGGGGGAAACGTCACACACTTGCGCACGCACGCACACACACACACACACACACACACACACACACACACACACACACACACACACACACACACACACACACACACACACACACACACAAACACACACACACACACACACACACACACACACACACACACACACAGTCACTCTCCAATATAAACAGCAGCCCGCAGACAGACCAACAGGTGGATTCACAGGTACCACGGACAGCGACCGACTGTCTCGAAGTCGCCGGGCAAGGGGCGCAGCGCAAAAAGCCTGGTTCCTATAACGCCAAGTACGAAGTTGCCCTCCAATGTGGCCGCGCTTACAGTCGCACCCCCGTCATAGACCAAACTCCACGAAATTGTCCCTCTCTCGTGAAGCGAGGCTCTACACGGGCTCGACTCCCCAGCGGCACCACACACATAAACCAAAGGCATAATTGCCACAAGCACACAAACAATCTGACGGTTCCCTCCGACTCCGAGCAGATTGTGCCAACCTTTTAAAAGCGAAGTTTTAAAACTTCGTGCCAAGTTTTGCCAATTGGTGCCTACTGATCACATGGCGCACCAACGCACGACAGACTTAATGATAAGGCTTAAAGGTACACATCCCATCATGTTCACTGTGAAAAGGTGATCTCGCCACTCTTCACTGATTTTAAACCACTCTTTATTTTGGTGAACTTTATTTGTGAACTTGTGTATTTACTGTGCACCGCGAGGAGCGGGCAGAGCTGGACAGTTGGACACACGCACACACACACCGCTCAGTATCACATTCTCCTCTCCAAGTGCGCACGACACTGCTACACGGGAGCGCGCATCGTTGTGGCAGCATTTTCATCGCGTGATGTCAAGCACTGAAAATGGACATGTGTTGAGTCTGTGGGCAACGATGGGCAATGTTTGTCGATATGATTTGTAACCGGCGTTTTGTTTTGGAAAGGTCCTGGAGAAATGGTACGGGTGAATTGTGATTGTGTGTCTGCATTGGTTAATTGAATAATTGCCTGAATAATTGTTGAGAGTGGGCGAGATAGGCGAAGCAGCTGTTTACCGGAGTGAGCTGTCTTCAGAAACGTTTGTAAAAAGTAGCTGCTGTTGAGCGCAAGTATTAAGTGTCAGAAGTTTGGATTTGACTTTGATTTTGTATTGAGTATTTTTGAGTTGCCAGTCCAACTTGGGTTTATGTCTATGTTGCCCACGAGCACATTTTGTTTTGAGAAAAATAAAAACGCTTCGAAGTTTAATTACGGTTTCCTGATGTGCCATGGAAAATGAAATGGCTGTAGGCCTACCTTTTATAGGCAATATGGTTGTATTTTCAGTTAACATTTTCATTGGTGGTGTGCCTTGGCATTTTCCCTCGATAAAAGGTGTGCCATTTCAAAAGAAATTGAAAACCAGTGGTAAACAACGGATGGAAATTCTCACGTATGGATGTGTTGTAGAATGGTGGATGAGGTGCATGTGTGTGCGCGCGCGCGTGTGTGCTGGGGGAGCGCCAGTATGGGTCATACTGGTAGAGCAGTAGTTCTCAACCATTTTTCGAACAAAAGCCCCCTGAACCTCATCATAAGCATCCCAACCCCCCCTTGATCCCTCCCAGCGCCCATTGGTTTAAAAAATATAGGCTATATAATGGACTAATTGCCCCCGATCGCAATAAGCACCAACCCTATCAGCTATCCTTCTCAACTGGCTGTCCAAAGAGGTTATAGCGCTGACGTTGAGAAATATTAGGGAGCGTGTGTGGGGTGCAAAGGATTCTGAACGGGGTGGGCATAAGGGGATATAAGGTGATCAATGAAGGGGTGGGATGGGAGGGCTATGGCCAGTGTGTGTGTGTGTGTGTGTGTGTGTGCGTGCTGTGTCCCGCCACACCTCAGAAAAACTCGGAGTCTTGTCAGGGTTTTAGTTTGCGCGAGGTTGCATATGGCCCGTTAGTAAAACGGGCCGTTATGCTATGATTTTGGACTGCTTACAACAAAGCCAGATCATCAATGCCAGTGCGCTATCGTCCTTTTGCCAAACTTGACACTTCTCCGTGAATTTTTGAAAGTTGTTAGTCATCTCTGTGAGCTCTGCGTTAGATTTCAGCGATATCTCTCTCAGTGCTACATGGTCGGAAACCATGGCACCGTGGGGCACGTGGCGGTACGAGTTACATCCAAAAGTAGCCTAATTTGTGTTCGCTAAAAACCATCACTGTAAAACTGGTCAACAATTAAAAGCAAATAAGTATTTGATTTCCTCCATTTACCTAAGACCGGTGTCATGTATAACAGGAGGAATTTTCTACCACAGGAAGGACATGTGTCGCTTTCTATCCATTGAGCTGTACTGCGTGAAGTTCCGTGATCTGCCATCATGTCATGCATTAAGAAACATTAATCCAAGTCTGACCGAGAAAACCAATGCCCACTTTGGATAGTTCCAAATGTCAGAGTTGTTACAAGTCTAAGCTCTCTGCATGGCTAAGCAGTGATAGCCTACTTGATTTAGCCAATTATAAATGAAAAGGGGAGAACCGCAACAAACAACAAGTTGAAACAACAACAAGTTTCAAGAAAAAGAAAGAAAGAATACAGCGTGCTGCCTCAACGTCGAGGC
>NC_085867.1:34833222-34863222 GCF_034702125.1 Engraulis encrasicolus | reverse complement strand
CATGAGGTTACTACGCTGGAGACCCGGGTTTGATTCCGGACCAGGTCATATGCCGATCCTTCCCCGTCTCTCTCTCCGCACTCATGTCCTGTCTCTCCTCCGCTGTCCTGTCAGAAATAAAGGCAAAAAATCCCTAATTTAAAAAAAAAGATGAATCATGGACAATGGCAAGACATGAATACCACAAAAATAAATGAATAAATAAATAAAATATAAAGTCATCCAGAAATGTAGTTTGCTTCAAAATGGCCGACGCCGACGGATATAGCCGCCTCATGGGGAGCAAGAGGTGGCAGGAGAGTGCTGAGCCAGTAGCGTTAGCTTGGCCATTAGCTTTAGCATGACACTTTTCTGGGAAACTTTTCACAAGAGGTGCATCCCCCATGGAACACTGCCTGTTCGCCCGAGCACTCAGCTGTCTGTCAAGCACAGACACATGTTTCACTCTGTCATACACTCACACACGCAGGCGCGCGCACACACACACACACACACACATGCTTATGCACACACACATGCACACACACACGAACACACACATGCTTATGCACACACACATGCACACACACACACACACACACACACACACACACACACACACACACACACACACACACACACACACACACACACACACACACACACACACACACACACACACACACACACACACATACACACACACACACACACTATGGCTGTGCATGCAGTCAAACTTGCACAATCTCACTCAGTTTCAAGCGCGCGCGCACACACACACACACACACACACACACACACACACACACACACACACACACACACACACACACACACACACACACACACACACACACACACACACACACACACACAGCACATCCTTTTTGGCTTGTCAGTGTCCATGAGCCCACATCAGCAGCAGTTCTCTAGTATACCTTGAACCATTTTCCATCAATTTTTCGTGTCTGTGAGCATGTGTATGTGTGTGTGTGTGCGTGTGCGCGTGTGTGGGTGTGTGTGTTCCTTGCTAATGGGGCATTATCTGCCTGGTCAGCCATAGCTTGCATTCACTGACGCTGTTAACCTGCTGCACAAGGAGACACTGAGACAGTCGAACAACGCCACTGGCCCCGACTGAGGAGCTGCCTCCATGGACCACACACACACACACACACACACACACACACACACACACACACACACACACACACACACACACACACACACACACACACACACACACACACACACACACACACACACACACACACACACACACACACACACACACACACACACACACACACACACACACACACACACACACACACACACACACACACACACACACACACACACACACACACACGAGGCAGTCATGGGTGAGCGGTTAGGGCGTCAGACTTGCATCCCAGAGGTTGCCGGTTCGACTCCCGACCCGCCAGGTTGGTGGGGGGAGTAATCAACCAGTGCTCTCCCCCATCCTCCTCCATGACTGAGGTACCCTGAGCATGGTACCGTCCCACCGCACTGCTCCCCATGGGGCGCCACTGAGGGCTGCCCCCTGGCACGGGTGAGGCATAAATGCAATTTTGTTGTGTGCAGTGTTCACTTGTGTGCTGTGGAGTGCTGTGTCACAATGACAATGGGAGTTGGAGTTTCCCAATGGGCTTTCGCTTTCACACACACACAATCACAAACACACACACAAACACACGCACGCACACAGACACACACAGGCACACACACAGGCACGCACACAGGCACGCACACAGACACACACACAGACACACACACACACACACACAGACAGACAGACAGACAGACAGACAGACAGACAGACAGACAGACAGACAGACAGACAGACACACACACACACACACACACACACACACACACACACACACACACACACACACACACACACACACACACACCACTGAAGGACTCGCCTCCATGGACCACTCTGCCTACTCTACCTGTCCCTCTCGTGGGGAAAGAAAGATGAGCAAAATATCATCAGAGGAAGTGCAACGGCAAGCCACTACACATGGGCTGTTCTCAGTATGTCCATGTAGAACTTGCGGTGTTCGTGAGTATCCACAGAGAAATTAGAATACAGGGAGAATGTTCACACTGATTGGTTCCCATTGTAGCCAGTTAGCTTTGCATGCATACTGCAGTTCCTATGGAGTGTCCACTAGTTGGCGAGCATCGGTAAGTCCTTCATGTGGGAAAATGTATGGAATGGAAATACATTGCTACTGCGATTTCCAGTCACAAATATCATCAACAAAACATTCCTGGTAAGCACTATGACTGGTGTTTAACAATAGGCTGTATTGACAAATCGTTCAAGTGTGTAGTTTTACAGCAGGTTAGAAGATTTCGACCTGTTCTCCCTAGCATCCCGCTAATGTTTATGGGTTTGGCCTCATAAAAATTGAGCTTTGTGACCCAGTATATAATAATCTAGTGGCGCAAAATTATCGACACGCTACTCAAATGAGGTCTTATTATTTCTAGCTTCGAACTGAATATTAATACTTGAGGACAAAAAATGATAAAAAATCACAAAAATGATAATGGTAGAAAACTCCATTGACACCTATTCATTTTGCACTTAGGTAGGATTAGGGTTAGCCAGTTGTGGCTAGTAGCTAGTTCCGTGAGTGAACACCCCCTGGTATCTACTAGACCAGGGATTCCCAAACTGTGGTGCGTGCACCCCTGTCTGAAGGGGGTGCCTGAACTGAATAGAGCAATGGTGGATATGTGCGTTTTGTGTGCAACATTAATGAACATTGGGTAGTTTTAGTTGTTTGATTAATTGTATTCTGGAAGGATACATCTGAAGTGTAATTTATAACTCCTAGACTTGTCATGCAACAAGTTCCATTGTAATGATGGCAGAAAAAAAAACGTCAGGTTGACTGGAAATGAGAATTGGGCTGTGCGACATTCTCTTAGGGGGTGCGCGAACCACATTGAAATGTAAAAGGGGTGCGCAGGGGGAAAAGTTTGGGAACCGTTGTACTAGACTAATGTTTGAGCTGACCTAGCCCCAGGCCAGACTCTTGACATAATGTGTGTGTATGGGTGTGTGTGTGTACTGATCTAACTATCCCTTCTTTGCATCTGCACTTGTTGTTCTGTATATTTCCTGTGCACTTTGTATTTGCCAGTGATGTTGGCTATGATTATATCCTCTCTTGAATTTCACTTTGGTTATAAAGTGTCTGCCACATGCAGTGTAATGTAATGTAATGTAATGACTCTTTGCTCATATTTTGACTCTGGAGGAAGAGCAATACCAGGTTACGAGAGGAACAGAAACGTATGGCATGAGACTGATAAACAGCGGAGTCTTTGGAGAGTCTTTGAATGTTACAAAGTTTCCTGTATATGACTCTACTTTAAGTAGACAGGTTCAATTTGTTTCACCGATGCAGTCTGTACCTCTTTAATATACTAAGTGCTCAGGTTTCACTTTTTTCCTACCGGCTCAAAATTTGATGTTAAGTGCTGCCTGCTCCTTTGATAATATAATGGCAAGTCAAATGCTAATTCAGTTTTTGACAAAGCCAATCAAGTACTTTACATTTGTTTTTTTTATGACAGACAGTCTAATTCAATCATTGTTGTTTTGTATACGGTTGAATTATTTGGACATTAATGTTGATGAAATATTGTTTCTTGATTGGAGCCACATAATGTGTGAAATATTTCCACTGAGGCTTATAGTGGCTCTTTCATCACGTGCTGTGTTATTATCACATTATCAGTGTTTCACTGAAAGCCTGCTCCTTTGAAGCGGCCCTGTGTTTAAAAATTATGACTGTTGCATTTGTGGATGGCGCGGCACAGCAACTGACCTGCCCCGTTCAGCCCAGAAAAGAAATTGCACATAATTGCATTTGAATTGCAGATCTGGTTGTTAATCCAGAGCCGCCTCTTGCCAGGGGAGCTAACATCAGCACTTTCCTCCAGGAGAAGGAGGAAAAAAAAGAAAAAGAAATGAAAAGAAAAAAAAAAGAGCAAAGGCAGCAGGATGGCTGAATCTCTCTCTCTCTCTCTCTCTCTCTCTCTCTCTTCCTTTCTCTCTCTCTCTCTCTCTCTCTCTCTCTCTCTCTCTCTCTCTCTCTCTCTCTCTCTCTCTCTCTCTCTCCTTGGCTGCAACAGGCTCGGAGGGCACTGAACAAGCCTCCAGATGATCTAATGGGCAGCTGGAGTGCACTGCACACTCCTCCTCCACACCAAGGTGTCGACAGTGTGAAGTAAAGATTTATGGACATTCAGGGTATGGCCCATACACCTTGCTGAAGGTTTTCCTTTTTTCACAGTAACTCAACAGATCATCAAGTTTTAATCCCATTCGTGTACTCTTTGGTGAAAGTGTTCTTTTTTTCACAGTAACCCAACGAATCATCAAGTTTTAATCCTACATGGTGAAAGTTTTCTCTTTTCCCAGTAAGTCAACAGATCATGAAGTTTTACTCCTTCATGTATTGCCCATGAACTATGGTGGAGTTTTTCTTTTGTAATTCAACAGATCATAAAGTTTTACACCTACTATATTGTCCGTGAACTATGGTGGAGTTTCTCTTTTTAAACTAAAACTCAACAGCTCATCAGGTTCTAGTCATTGGTTGAACTAACTCTGAGCGGACACATGCCATGGTACCATAGGCTGGCTCTCAGGCAGACCCTTCGTGCTACGTGCATCTTCGTTGAACCTTGTGAGCTCGAATGAGGGTCTGGAAATCTTAGACGAGCCAGGACGGAATCAGATATTTCACAGCCTGTCCAATCAGAATCGTTAGACGGGATCGCGGGGCAGGGTATATACAAGTCAGTGGTTGAAGTAGTACATGATTTAAAAAAAGCCACATGAATTCTCCAATCAGGTTCGAACTGTTTTTCACACCTGCGCCTTTCCAGAGCTAAGCGATTGACAATGTTCACCATTGCGTGAGAACCAGGTTAATGGTACCAGGGATTAATTATTCAACTGACCAATTTAGAATATTGTAATCAAAGAGAGGGCCTGGATCTTTCAAGGTGGCTTTTGTTGTGTGGTGGTAAGTTTGATATGGGTAGAGTCATTGAAAATCAGGAGGTCTGAAGCTTGCACTCTGAAAACTAAGAAGAGATGCCCATATAAAAGTGCAGGCAGCTTCTAAGATGTGTGCACATCCTACACAGAGCAAACTGGTTTCGAACTCATGGACAAACTGATTACCTCCACCAATTGCCTCAAAAGAGCAAACCAGTTTGCGACTGATGGACTAACCGGCCGATGCACCAACCGTCCAATGTACTGACTGATGGACGGACCAGCTGTCGTTTTGATTCACTGCACATGACTAAATGCATTGTTAAAATCCTACACTTAGGTAATAATATGTGTTGAATGAATTAATTATTTTTGAATATGGCCACAGCAGCTTCACTTTTCCCAAGTCTATGATGAAGACAATGAACTTTTAAACTTTTTGCGCAGAGCCTGTTATAACCCTACTGACAGTCTCCAAATATTCTTAACCTGTTACTTAAGGCTCTCTGTAATCTCATAGCAATGTTATTAAGATGTAGTTGAGTGTTCTCAGTAAAAGTGAAAAGGTCCATCAGCAAGCACGTCTGCATGAAGAGGCTCTCAATGTTTCTGAACAGTGCCTACAATATATCTGTTGGCACATCTAATATATATTCAAGGGGGAAAATCTGTTCCAGTAATTGGCCTATGAACTCAAAACCTCATAATTTCTAAATATATAGTCCAGAAAGCAATTTACAAATATTGCTCAAGGGCAGTATGTCAGGACATAATGAAGAGAATAACGGACTGTAGTGCCTGCTTAGCCATGGGAAATTTATGCAGTGAATTGATGTTGTGCTGTGAGCCATTGACTGGACTTCCTCTGCCCGCTGTGCTGCGTGGTAAGTGCTTCAGCTGCTCCCGTGTGGGTCGAATGTGTGTTATCCGACTTAAGGACTCAGATGGAGGTGCAGTTAGCTGGAGGGGCAGCTTGATGTCCTGGAACAGCCACTAGGTGTCCCGGGACGGCAGCCGTGTGTCCCATGACAGCAGCTGGGTGTCCCAGAACAGAAGGTAGGTGTCCCGGGATAGGGTCCTAGTGACCTGTAGTCCCTTTAGTCCTGGGACAGTCTAAAGGACACCATTAACAGTACAGTACAATAATCGGTCCCACCTCTTCTCTCAAAACCTCATACTTTCTAAATATACATATAGTCCAGAAACCAATTTACAAAAATGTCTCAAGGGCAGTGAGTCAAGATATAATGAAGAGAATTATGTACTGTAGTTCCTGCTTAGCCATGGGGAATTTATGCATCGCTGATGCTGTGCTGTGCTGTATGCCTTTGACTGGACTTCCTCTGCCTGCTGTGCTGTGCTGTGCTGTGCGGTCAGTGCTTCAGCTCCTCCTGTGTGCATCGAACACATGTTATTTAATATGATCTGAGGCTTACACCAGCGGTTGCTGGTTGCTGTAGACCTGATGCCATTTTTATTTATCTTGGTCTCATTAGACCACACAACATGGTTTCAGTGATCCATATCCTTGGTTTGTTCATCTCTCTTTAGACCAAGATAAACACATTTGCTTTTGATGGTGTCAAGCATGTGTGGTGGTAAACAAGTGAGTTTTACAAAAAAAATTGTATCATCTGGCTATCAGGTATGGTAGTGGGACTGACATGCTTTGGGGATGAATGCCGTCAACATTGGAAATCTGAATTCCACCTAAAGAAACATGCATGTCAACATTCACTGTGACTACGGAAGCAGATCATGATACTTTTCATTCAAATCTCACACCCATCTATTTTAGCCAGGTGCAGACTCAAAACTTAAAAGTTCAATGTAAAGAAAGGTTGAAACGCACACCGATGCATCCCTTTTAATCCCTTTTCATTTCGAGAAGTTTTGGGCCAACACGGCCCCTTCTCAGAGATTCTCTACAGGATTTTAGCCTGGGGTATACTCACTTTTGTTTGATGTTGTGAAGCGTTAAATATTCAAAACATCACTGCCCACGTCATGAGGCAGAATCAAAGCAAATGGAAAAAAAATGTATGTGTATCATATTCTGTTGTAGTTAATTATATGAATTCTCCCTGGTTACATTCTTGGGTTACATTCTTGGGCATACAGTAGATAGATTAACAACTCCACCTGCTGGTTGTTAGTTCTGTGAGTCCTCATTATACTATAACACAGTTTACAATCTCTTCAGACCAGCCAATGAAATCGATTGGGTCCGACAAAGCGGTCAGTTGTCATGGGCCCAGGGGGGCAGAATTGGGTCCTAATTACATTGTATATTCGGTGGAAAAGTCCCTTCAAATGCATGTTCCTAGGCCGAGCCAAAGTAGCAGCCCTAAGAACAGCAGTACAGTAAATGAGGCCTATGCTTGTTTGAGGCGTGGCTAATCATCTTTAGCATACCTCTGATCTCCCTTTGATCATCCTTCTGGTCTGTATTTCTGGTTTGCACTCATTTAAGGCAGGCATACACTGTGCCAGGGCCGCTGACAGGTTTGGCTGGGCCCGGGACAACATTTTCTCAATGGGCCCCCCCTCCCAACACCAAAAAAGCCCCCCAGCCCCTCATCCCTGACGGTCCCTACACAAAATAGTCAAACGCCCAACCACAACCACGTAATTCCCTTGTGCAGCTCCAAAACACACCACGTCGGGATGACAATTGCCCATATATAACGGATAAACAAAAACGTAGGCCTATTTACAACCTTACGGATATGGACTGAGTGGAGTTATGGTTTTCAAAATGCTATCACAATAAAATCCACGCTATTGTAGGCTATTACTTAAGCTCATGAATAGCACATTTATCATCACATCGACCATTTTCACTTGACCAAGGGGAATCATGTCAAGGACGCGTGTATGTCCGCTGAACTTCCAGAGAGGGTAACAAGGCGGAGCACATCCATCTTGCGAGTGTCAAGTTCACCGCAATCAGAACCGAAAGTTACAGGTTACCCCAAAACGACACCGTTATAACCCATTCGTTACATTCAATTCTAGGCTATCTAAATGTCAATTTCACACGTTGACATGCCACTGGCTTATTTTAAACCAAATAAGTTTAAACCAGAGTCGAGTTACACTGGCTGTAATTCAGCTGACAGAGGATGATTCTCATATCAATTCAGCCTGATTGGCGTGCGCGTGCCTGCCTGAAACTTTTGATTTGGACACATACTTGCAGAGTAATGCGCAAATTCATAAATTCAATTACATAGGCGCATGAAACACATTGTTATTAAGCCGTTGTGGTAATCAAATTATTCGATACCCCCTGTCTCTCTGATACGGAATCCCGTGTGCCTTGCTCACGGCCTCCTGTGCCAATGTTAGGCTACTTGACGACGGGGCTGGAAAAAGTTTGCCGTGTCTTACCTGGATCTGCTGCACAGCTGCTTTTACTGGTGCCTGCTACATCATTCCAATCTTTCCTGAAATATTTAGCCAGAGAACCCCTCAGCCTTTTGGCTTCTTCCTCTCTTTTTCTTTTTTCCTTCTTTTTCTGCGCTCCTGACTTGTGCATGTTTACTAACTGGCTCGCGCACACTGACCACATATCGAATGCTGTCGTCTTTCTTTTCTAGAAAGACCAATCCATTTTGGAATAGGGGTGATAGGGGGTTATTGGCCGTTTTTCCAAAGGCAATGAAGACAAACATCTATAAGTAATTGTTTGAATGCAAATAAAGCACTTTTCTACCCTAAAAAACAACACACTTTGAAGTGAACGTATCATAATTGAGCCCAACGTCATGGGGGCCCAGTTATGGGCCCCCCTCTATTCCAGAATTCCCAGGGCCCGGGACAAAAAGCCCTTTAGTCCCCCCCTGTCGGCGGGGCTGCACTGTGCTATATTTTCAATCGCACGTATACAGCTCTAGCCTGGGTGAAAGCGACTGTTGACTTTGTCAAACCCCATGTACACTACACAATGTGAGACTCATTGAGCAACTAATTGGCCCCTATTCCCAAAAAGTTGTACAACTTACAAATCGTGGAAAATCGCACAGTTTAAGCCTGGCATTACACTGCACCAGGAGAGACAGAGAAAGTCGAACAAACGGCACTGGCCCGTGATTGAGGAGCTGCCTCCATGGTGTTGCCCCCATGCCCCCCACCACACACACACGCACAAACACACACACACACACACACACACACACACACACACACACACACACACACACACACACACACACACTCACACACACACACACACACACACTAGCCCATGTCTTATTATCGCCTCCACAGACAACTCTATCTGTTCGTCTCATGAGCAAAGAGAGATGAGCAAACTTGCTCTGGTAAGAAGAGCATCACATTTAACTAAGCTTTACCCCCTGGTCCACGAGTTCTCATTACACACTCCTTTTCCACAGTTTCCAGTCTGTCCTGGCAGGTAGTGGAGTTTGCAAGCGAGATCAGCTCCTACACTACAGTAAATTAGGTCTATGCTCGTTTCATTTGACGTGTAGCTAATCATCTTAACCATTCCTCTGATCTCGCTGTTTTAACAGCCCTCTGGTCCGCGCTTCAGAATTATTCCAGACGTTGGGTAAGTGCCCATCGGGATTTCCTTACAAATACAGTTTGTGTGGACACAGTGTGTGTGTGTGTACGTGCCTGCTTGTGTGCATGCCTGTCTGCATGCGCAAGTATGTGTGTGTGTGTGTGTGTGTGTATGCATGCTTGTGTGCATGCCTGTCTGCATGCGCAAGCGTGTGTGTGTATGTGTGTGTGTATGCGTGCACACGTGTGTCTTCTAATTAATGGCGTGCTCGTACTGCTAGTGGTACTGCTGATTTCCATACATCCATGCTCTGGAGAGCAGTTGAGTGTTGGTTGTTGGCCGGCCTAATTGCTCCATTGCCTGTGCTGAGCCCGATATTTAGCATTGAACATGTTTTGTCTGAGAGGCGCCCTTATTAATTCCTGTATTTACAACGAAAAGGTAATGATATACAGTAGGTCCACTGTATACGTGTGGAGAAGTTGTGGATAAAAAGATGTTGCTGTACACCGTCATTAGACGCTACTTTAAAGAAACAAATAACAGGCAAAAATTGCCCTGCAGGGAAGGACCAGCATAATAGAGATCATAGTGTATCTTATTATCATATAAAATACCTTTAGTTGTTAAAAGATACTATTATGTTATTATTTGGGGCTTTTTGTAGAGATGACTGGGTTTCAACTTTAAACACCAGCGGCATGTTTTTATTCCTACAAATGTCTTCCCCTTGGGGGTGCAGCTTCCTAATCAACAGGGGTCAACCAATACTCTACTGTCTGAGTGGGCACTCGTGTACATGACTCTATTACAGTAGTACTACCTCTAGTACACTGATGACACTAACCTGTAATTAAACTCATGGGTGGATATTTGTGGCTGCAGAGCATTTCATATCAGCAACTTAGCCGTCAGTAGCCTATAAGATGTGTCTGGTTTGTGGCATTGCTTTATTTATCTCAGATCCTCATCTTCTTCCCCTTTAATATTCACATTTAATTATAGATGCTTGAGAAGGACTTCACATTGCTATGAGCCTCGCTGAGTAGTCCAACACCGACAGAAGAAGGGCAGCCTGCTGCCTATGTTTCTAATTCAAGATCTCGATAGTCTGCAATAAACCTGGACTAGAGATTGTTATTCGTCTTACAAGGATAAGAACTCACACTAACACAGTCTGTACATATTACATCATTTCCAGTGCTGTAATTGCTTTCAATTGTAATGTGTTGCAGTAGGATGTACGTAGAGGGTACATACTGTAGTGAAACTGCAGAGAGTGATTATCCAACTGCTTCACTTACTGTATCAATTATCTTTCAAACCTCCAACTGAATACCTTACCCCCACAATGTAATTGAGTCGCTTTTCAGACAGAAAATGTAGATGTGTTTCAGAAATGTTAGTTGGGACCATACATTACATTATGTCAAACTGATTGTCGGGCTCACACATTTTGAACAGGAGTATGTTCACACAAAAGGAGGGTCAGCTTGGAAATGAAGACAAAGACGAAGTTTTCAAAGTGTATTACTTAAAATAAGTCCAGTTGCTAACACAACTTGTGACTACCATGCTTTTGATGAAAGGGAATATTTAGAGGCATAGTCGTTTGCTCTTACTCCCTCAGCAAAACAGACCAAGGGCGTTGCTAAGGGGGATGAGGTGGATCAAGATTATTTAGTAGCTAAGATCTTCACCTTGGCGAACATATAGGAGGCCTGGCGTGCTTCTCAAAATTATATTCTATTTTTCCAAGGAGATAAAGTGTAGTAGAAGGTGCAGATATCAAAGGGGAAAAACACCAGTAGGTGCCAAATAAAAAGTACTTGAGGAGAAAGGTAGGAAGGACTTGCACATTGCTATCTTCATTAAATTAAGTATTTTCCAAGCAATGTTTCGATAGCAACATTTCGAGCATGCATTTTCTTCAGGCATCTCAGAAGATCTATGATCAAGACATGGCTATCTTAAATGCATGCAAGAAATTCTGAATGCCATTTCTTTATTGAATAGTAATGAATTAGATTTGCGGAGTCCCCTAGTTTTCCATGAGCATCAAGGAAAGCAGAGTTTAAGGGGACAGCTGCAGGGGAAATGCTCAGCAAATTTAAGACTAAATGAGCAATCATTTCCTTCATGAACAGAGCAGGCAACATGACAAGGTGGAGCTGGGGAGGTGGTGGGTGGCAAAGAAGCAAGCAGCTAGGACAAGAAAAACAGATAACATTTGAATGGCACAAAATTTGAAACTGACCAATCAAGAGTGAGGAGAGTTGATTAGCTGATCTAGAGCAGTCGTTCCCAACCTTTTCTTCAGGGACCCATATTTTTACCATTGTATGCTTTGGTGACCCAGTGCCCGCATGAGAGGGAGTCACGTGATACGCTATGTGTCCTTCGAAAACTTAGTTTAGTTATCATTTTATTCCTCAATTCGTCTTTGTTCAAAAACAGAATAAATGTTTAATGCAGCACTTAAATTTTGTTGCTTCTATGCATCTGTCATTTTTTCAACATACATATGGTATTAAATGAAACCCCTTAAAATCAAGAGGGCTTCGCGATCCCCCGTGGATCTTTGGTGACCCATAGGTTGGGTCGTGACCCATAGGTTGGGAACCACTGATCTAGAGGACCTGAGAAGAGGCAAGCACTTGACTACCATAGCGTGCTAGGACTAATATCAGATAAAGTAATAGAGGAAAAAGATCATTCTGATCGGTGTTTGTCTGTGGTGGTACTGCAGATAGTTGGCGATAATGAGCAACTTCCGTCTGTGAACCTTCCCCATATGGAGTTTTTCTGCTAATATGACGCTAGAGCTGCATATAAAATGGAAGGTAGTAGTTAATTAACTCCCTCCCTAAATAGATGGTTGTCTAATTAGACATGACTTTCCGTTGTTGAGTTATCTCGCTAGAGCACTAACTAGAGCAAGTATTCAATGTTATGCTGTTGCTTTGTTTGGTTTCATTCTCGTCGTTAGCATACTTATCATGCATAGGCTACTTGACTAATGTAAGACCAATAGGCAATGTCAGAATATATTAGGTTATAAATAGTGTCAGCGACATCATATTCATATACGTAGTATAATGTACTATTTTTCTATAAATTCTTCAGTTTTAATATGTCTTAGTAATTAAAGGGGTATGCCACTATTTTGGTGCTTAATACAGTTAAAATCATTGGCTGGGGTTTATAAAGGTGGTAAAGTGTCTTATTTTTCATGTAAAGCGTTGTCTTGCTTCAAGACAAGTTAAAAGAGGGAGTATGTCGCTAAGCTAGTGAAAGTCAATGGATCCGTGGAGCATGCTACACGGATCCATTGACTTTCACTAGCTTAGCGACATGCTCCCTCTTTTAACTTGTCTTAAAACAAGACAACGACTTACATGAAAAATAAGACACGGTAACACTTTCTATGAAGCCCATATCTATAGCGCATTATGAGTGCATTTATAACAAATTATAATGCACATTATAATTACTTACATAGCATTACGATGATGTTTCATGATGCTTTATGTTAACAGTAATGAATAACCATGAATCTAGTTTATAATACTTTATAAATCCAAGGGTATTATGAGTGCTCATGACTGGATATGGACTACAGGCTGCCTGATGGGGCTTACAGTACATTATGATGCATTATAGATGTGAATTATACAGTGCATTATAGATGCATCCATAGGAACTTCACTTTACTTAGAGCACACATTGACGACTTATGATCTCACATGAAACATTATAGCATCGTATGAGCCCTTATGACAGTTTATCATCCAGGTCTGTGCATAAAGGGGTATAGGTACTCATAATTTCCTATAGGCCCTATCAGGCAGCCTGTAGTTTATAGCCAGTCATGAGCACTCATGACACCCTTGGATTTATAAAGCATTATATGCTAGATTCATAGTTATTCATAACTGTTAATATAAAGCATCATGAAGCATTGTCAGTGTAGTCATAATACGTTGTAAGTAATTATAATGTGCGTTATAATTTGTTATAAATGCGCTTATAATGTTGGCTTTAAGTAAAGTGTTACCTAAGACACTTTGCCACCTATATAAACCCTGGCCAACGATTTTAACTGTATTAAGCCCCAAAATAGTGGCATAGCCCTTTAAAGGGACACAAGGTAGGATTAGAAAGTTAATTAATTGCTGTCCTGAGTAATTTGATGTTTAACACATTGACTCCCAAGCGTAAAATTACGTTTTTACATTTTTTTTAATGGATTCTGAATCTACTCATTCTAATGCACATTCTGTGTGATTTTCGTAACAATGTGAGGAATAGAACTGACATAGATCATGAAAACACCTACAAAGTCAAAACCCCTACAAAGTCAGGATCTGGATATTTCATCATCTGTGCATTTTATTAAACACAGTATTTGAGTTTTATTATAGCGAATCAAACCACTTCCTGATCACGTCACGTCTCGTCACGTCTCAAGTTACTTCCTAGAGAATCAAAACATGTCCTGTCAGTGCCTTGCTAGCCTATTCCTAAAAATATGATGGAAGGATAAGAAGTTTTGCTGTCATCAAGATAGGTGTAAGATGGAAGGTTCTAATGAAAAACAGCATGCAACACAGCAGGAAGTAAGCTAATTTTGGGTGAGTACTTACTAAAGTACAGCTAAAATTAAAAAAAAAAACGGCTGGTATTCAATGTGTTGAGTGAATCTTTCAGTGAGTCATTAGTAACTAAGTGAATGGTGACTCCCCCAACGACTTTCTCAGTCCATTGTCGGAATTCCCCATATGCAATTTTTGACTGACGGAGTGGAACGAGCACCGCGGGAAAAGTCTTCTCATAAGAAAAACTGACTTTACATGCGGCTGGAGACATATTTACATTTGTTTTTCGTTTGTTGGTACTCTTGGATGAAAAACATTCACACCCTGAAGGGATTTCAACTGCATTTTTTCCCCTGATTGTTTAGATTTTGAGACAGGCATTCCGCGGGCATCACTTAAACTCAGGCAAACTGCAGAGGGCGACTTTAAACGTCAGACAGAAGACAATTTCATTGTAGTATATCGGGTGGCCGCCATGTTCGTTTTCAGATTCACCTTTGTGGAGGGTCTGGTGCACAGCATTCTGGGTAGGAGATAGCACTACATCACCATCCAAGACGTCTACCTAAGAAGGAAATTAGGCCTAACACTTTTTTCATTTGGAATTTCACTCGATGACTCAACGTCTACTTAGTCAACTGAAAAGGCAGCAAAGATTGCTAATCTAAAGCACCAGGGAAAGCATTTGGTGAGTTAGCAGACCCTGAGCCCACCTGTCACAAACAGGCAAGCACACTAGGCAATTGCCTAGGGCTCCAGCTGAAAGAGGACCATTATAGTGATTGGTTATTTAGTCCACTTGTATTCAAATGGAAGCAATGGACAAATTATGAATATAGCAGCACCTGTTCAAAAAATTCAATGACTTAAAACTACATACTGCAATGAGTAGTGCTGTTGTCTCGAGTGGCCTTCTCCCCAATAGTTTGAATCAAAGGAATAGTGACAAGGAACATAATTTATACTGATAAGGGAGAGTTATGTGTAATCACGATGTCCTGTGCAATCAAGGGTAGGCCTATACAGTAGCTTGCATGGCTAATATTGAGTTGACAAGCAAGAAAACGTGTATACAGTATTATGTAATTCTGCACTGGAGCTAGCATTACGTTAGTGGTAGCTACGTCGTAGGTAGAGCAGTGCGGATCTCTTAGTCCTTCTTTGCCAAGCCCCCCCATACAGCCTGAAACAGCCCTGGGGAACAAATCTGACAAAGGGATTCTGGAGCTCACAGGATCAGCTATCACAAGACTCGGAAGACAGTGCTTATGATCTTAAGACACATTCTTGGATCGAAGATTGAGGGATAGCCGCATCCCCTTGAGTCATATAAATAAAGGAGGCACCGCCAGGTCAGTGCAGAAGTCTATTTGGCATTGCATACGGTGGGTCTGGCCACTATGTGCGTGTGTGTGTGTGTGTACATGCGCAGACCCATATATCTGTGTGTAC
Organism: Engraulis encrasicolus; assembly: GCF_034702125.1. Classification (NCBI taxonomy): domain Eukaryota; kingdom Metazoa; phylum Chordata; class Actinopteri; order Clupeiformes; family Engraulidae; genus Engraulis; species Engraulis encrasicolus. The sequence goes on along the minus strand of NC_085867.1, from coordinate 34,847,603 downwards.
TGCATGCCAGTGTGTATCCTGTAAGTCAGTGTGTTTTATACCTCTCTTTCTCTTATACACTCTCTCTCTCTCTCCATCTCTCCATCTCTTTAATTCATTCGTTCGTTCTTTCCTTCAAAGTGTGTTTTCAATGCACCAGAGAGATTTCACTTCAAAAGGATACTGTGTCCCCTGTGCCCTGCCTCTCCATTCCTCCACACTTATTTCCATTAGCTATTCTGGGTAGGTTTGAGCTGTGGCCGTATGAGAGGGGTGGAAGGGTTGGGGTGTGTGTGTGTGTGTGTGTGTGTGTGTGTGTGTGTGTGTGTGTGTGTGTGTGTGTGTTTGCGTGTGTGTGTGTGTGTGTGTGGGGGGGGGATGATGAAGTTCTTAGGGTGATGTTTTTGTGGAGATGCCGTGGATATGAAGAGTGATTTAACTGGAAAAGAGAGAGAAACAAAGACGAAAGTCATGATTCATATTTTTTTGTCATGTTTTATTCATGCACAAGCCTCCAACCCCAGATAAGGGGGTGCCATTGTTTTTTGTGGGTTTTTTTTTTTACGGAAAGGAAGGGGGGTTATAAATGGGGTGCACCTTTCTCCTTGGGCTTCTCACTGTAAGCTCCATGTGTCCTGAATCCCAAAGCACTCTCTAGGCAGTGAGTTATAGTTTTCGCGAACTATCCTGACCCTCCTGTCCAAGGCCATGACGTGACTGCCAGAACTGGAAGCTGACATTGCATTACATTACACATAGCTGACGTTCAAGGCATCCATACAAGTAGTACATCCAAAGCAACTTAAAGTTATTTACAGGGTATTGGTTACAGTCCCTGGAGCAGTGTGTGTGTGTGTGTGTGTGTGTGTGTGTGTGTGTGTGTGTGTGTGTGTGTGTGTGTGTGTGTGTGGGCGGGGGGGGGGGGGTTAGGTGCCTTACTCAAGGGCACTTTGATGGAGTGAGGTGGGGTGAGGGGATTGCATTGTAAGGCAAGGCGATTTTACACAGCAACACATTACAATTGTGAATTACAGAATAAAGAAGATAAAAAGGCATGACAAATGAAATGAAAAAATGAAGGCACAATGGCAAGAAAAGGAGTGAACGATAAAAGCAAGAAATGTGTATTGAGTGTGTGTGTGTGGTCTCCAGGTCTGGACTTGTATTTAATCATGCATACAGGGCATTTCCGGTCCTCAAGGGCCAGGGTACAGTCCTTAGGGGCTGATGCTTTTTTTTGTATTTTCTCGCAGACTGGCAGTATCTCAATTTGACAGTTCTCTCTGACACACTTGCGTGTCCCTTGAAGTTGCCTTTGCACTAAAACCATTGAATTTATTTTCTCAATCTCTTCGAAGTTGCTATTACCGGCCCTTCAGTTACATATTTTTGACGGTGCTTTGTGGAGCTAATATACCTGGGCTTGCGTTTAGTCCTATTCCAGTCCTGTATGACTCTGTCCAATGTCGCCTACAGAGAAAGACTGGCATTGGCATCTGCCTTTTAGTCCATTCATCCATTTCTTATCTGATCATGACATTCAAAGTGTATTCCTCGTGAAATATGGAGCGACTTTGCTATGGAAATAAGACGATAGTGTCAGGAAAGAAATCAAATATAGAAGATAGAGGAATCTGTGATCTAAACATCCTCATGACAGGCAAGCAGACAGACAGGTTGACATACCTCGAGAAATAATAGCTTGATAAGGAACAAAGCCTCTGAGTGAACAGTTTTATCCTGAAAGAGTTTCTGAATGTTCAGGGCCATTTTCACTTGAAAAGCTCAGCACTTGCAGAGAGCTCGTTTAATGTGCCTTACACCCATTTCCTGGTCCATTTGATCCACACAGGACCGTCCAAAAGATGGTAACTGAATGTTTGATATCAACACCATCTTTGATGTTTTTTGTTTGTTTGTTTGTTTCAGTGCAAAGACAACTTCGATGGACTCTCAAGTCTGCTTGCAGTATGTCAGAGGGAAGATAGAGAGCAGTCAGAAATAGAGAGCCTTCATAGTCTTTATAGCTGCGACATACTGTGTATGTCTCTTACAAATGTTGACTTTTAATGCTGACTTTTATTCATGTTTTTTCCCAACATTTACACGGACCAGGTCAGTCAAGAGATCAGCTGTGAGGATGCCAAAAATCACTTTTCCCTGGCATTTCAAGGCAACATTTAATGTTTGTCATATGAGATGTACGAGTATAGGAGAGCTGAAAATTGATCAAGTAGCCTACTCAATTTTGTCATCATGCATTACTCTGTATTTTTTCTTGTGGTGGGCCGTTATCGGCGTTAACGTGCTGCGATAATGTGAGACTCTTGTCGCGCGATAAAGAAAATATCGCACGTTAAATCTATTCTCAAAATATGGGTTTGGAGTTTTGGTATGCACATCACCATAGCGTTTCATTGACAGACGCTTTCAGACTGCGCTCCAGTCGCTTCTCCTCTCTCCACCTGTTGTTTCAGCAGACCTACTAAATATGAAGTGTTTGCATGCTGAAAACATTAATCCCTCTGCCGTGGTAGTTGTTGTTTGAGTGCTTTTTCATAAGTGGTAGACTAAAGAGACGTTATTGTTTGAGGTGAAGCATAGAGAGACATTATTGTGTGTGAGTAGCTACCAGCCCGACATAGCCTACATTTCCTCACGCATTGCATGGAATACATTAACAACTTCAAGAAATCTTGCCTGTGCTATAATTATAATAAAAAAACATTCCGTGTGATAGTCCTATGCATTTTGAAGATTGTCAAACTGAAACTATCAATATCTACTCTCGCTGAATGTTTGTGTTGCAATTGCGCACATTTGCGATTCAGTGAAATATTCTCATGTCCGACGGTAATAAACCTCGCGGTTGTCGCGCTTGACTTTTTTTTTGCAAACTGAATTCATGTCGAGTTGTAACTCATCTGGCATTCTAACTCTGAGAACAACTGTCAAATCGCTGTGTGCCAGTGCTGTAGGTTCTAGATAGCCATATCCAGTAGCCTGGCTCTGCTGAGGGCTGCTGTGCCTACTACGCGCAGAGCTCCTCCCTCTCTTAAAGGAGCCACTGCTCCTTTTAACAGTCAGTGGCAGATTCTCTCTCTCTCTCTCTCTCTCTCTCTCTCTCTCTCTCTCTCTGCCCATTAGAAATGCTGAATTGTTGAGGTAATATTGTTTAAATAGCCTAAAGATTTATCCGTATTTGCCTCTACAACTTATAGCGCTGTTCATTTTGAAATTTCAGTATCTTATAACTGTAAATGCTTTCTAACATATTGGACACACTTTACACATATTGCTGTGATTTTTTCATCTCCAAGTATCAACATGACCATTTTTTGAAGATGAGATGCATTTTGGAAAAAAAGATGAGCTCTGGTCTAATGCGCCATCTGTCTTAAGAAACCCCAAGGTTTTTTTCGGCATTATTTCGCTATCGTGCCTATTCTGAATGAGCCATTTTGATATAGATTAATCTAGATTAATCTAGATTAATTTCATAATTACAGTGAGATTAATCTAGATTAAAAAAATTAATTTATGCCCACCCCTAATTATTTCACATCATGTAATTGCATGAAATGTCACAATCTACAGTATGGTTTCATTTAAAGTGCAAGCTGCCATTTGTTAACCTGTTACAAGGTTATGACATGGAACAGTCAGAATATATGAGGAAACAGAAACAAAAAGACACTACAGGAGCAGCATTTGCCACAGTCTTTTGTTTTCATAAGCACAACTAGTCTGTGTGTTTTTCATTTGCTTGCTGCACTGCTGTATCCATTTTTCAATCAATTAGCTCTGGAACAGCGGGGTTGACCTGTTGTTATTGTACAATTATTTTGGAAATGCGTCATACAATCTGATTTAATGCTTGAAAAGCAATCTGACAGACAGTGCTCTTAGGATGTTAGAGACTGTTCTTTCACCCCTCTTAATTCTCTCAGTCTTAACACTCCCCCCCTCTCTCTTTCTCTTTCTCTCTCTCTCTCTCTCTCTCTCTCTCTCTCTGCCTCTATCTGTCTCTCTCTGCCCCCTGCAGCCTGTGTTTCTTTCTGTCCTCCTCTGTGTGCTCTCTCTCTCTCTCTCTCTCTCTCTCTCTCTCTCTCTCTCTCTCTCTCTCTCTCTCTCCCTCCATCTCTTTCTCTTCCCCGCTGTTTCTTCCATTTGCTGAGCCCCTGGTTCTCTCGGCTGATAGCCGCGTTGCTGGCTGAGCAGAAAGCAGAAAGGGATGGAGCAGAGGAAGCCAAGCACGGTGTGAGATCCACACAGCACACAGCACACACTAGTGCAGTGCCCTGCTGCTTCCACTGCTCAAACCTGAGGCAACAGTGCCCCCTGTTGGATGCTGATAATATCATCAGGGATGTGCCTTCTGAAGGAGTCTGCTCCATTACCATGAGGTATATGATGTGAGACACGACATCACATTACATGCACCATCTGCCGCAAAAGTTTATCACATCAAATGTCACGGAGGCAAAGTATAGCTTCTGTGAATGGCAATCAAGAGCAAGATTGCTGTCTTGTTTGCGGGCTGTCACGCTAATGTGACATGCCACAAAACTATTTAAACATTTAGCTGTTCCTTGATTAAACAAACATAGCATCTACGGTAGCAGGTAGGAATGCATTAGCCCGAGCGTTGCTTGCAGCACAGATCTATTGTTTGTTTGATTCCTATCTGCCTTTGTACTACAACAGACGGTGCCGTGCCGCCTTACTTTCTTCTTTTCTTTTTTCTTCTTCACACCATTGTTTTCCGTATACGGTATGCCCAGTGAACCCAACAACACTGAAGGTATGTCGAGTTTACCGTTGCTGTCTTTTCTATGCGATTTATATTTCGGTGACTTTTTTTATTTCAGATTGCACCTGCTGTAGGTCATTACGGGTCATTTCATTTGCATTTCTAAAACTTTGTGTATCATAGTTTTTTTTTCATCTTCTCTGTTGATATGCTTTTATTTTCCGTGATGCACAGTGACCTGCCGCTGTGTGTGAAATGTGCTATACAAATGAACTTGCCGTGACTTCCCTTGTTTTGCTTTGCTCTTTGCTATGTTTTGCATTGTGTTGTGCTGGATCGTGTTGTGTTCTCTCTCATTCTCTCTCTCATTCTCATTCTCATTCTCATTCTCTCTCTCTCTCTCTCTCTCTCTCTCTCTCTCGCGCGCTCTCTCTCTCTCTCTCTGCACATGTGGGCATTTTCAGATATGAACCGTGGATATGAACAATGCAAATGGTGAAATGGCAGGAAAAAGTCAACAGAACCAGAAAGTTTTGGGCAACAAACCAAAACAGATAAGAGAAAAGTAGCTCATCTGTTTCAGCATTCCAACACTGAGGCATCGCACATTTACATCTGTACATGATCTATCCAATTGAATATTCAAATGTTATCAGAATACAGTACAACAACAATAACAACATGTATTTATTCATTATTTATATATCACAATCTCACAACTATAACATTGACTCATAGTGCGTTCAAATACACATACAGCACACATTCACAAATTCACACAGAATAACATTGAATGCCTTGTATTGTCACTAATCAGATTTTCAGTTTACCCTATAGCCTACACACTGCATGCACTATGAGACTGAGAGCAACTCATGTCAGTGCGGTATTTTAAGGGATAAAAAAATAGTGTGATATTTCCTGGACACCTGAATGTGAAGACACTCTCCATGAGGACAGTGGACTTTCCTTTTAGACGAGTTTTGCTTTTTTTTTTTTTTTACTTTTTTCATTCTTTTTTTCTTTTTTTTTGTCTGCAGTCAAGGAGGAGCGTCACGGCTGAATGGAGACAGAGGCCTGAGCAAAGAGGAGATGTCCACCGCAGCGCTGGTGCTTTGGGCGGGTGAGACTGCAAGCACGACTCGGCCAGCCGTGGTGTAATGGTAAGGGAGTTGGACTGTAGATCACAGGGTTACAGGTTCAATTCCCACCCTTACCAATCTCTTCCTCCCTCCATGGCTGAAATGCCCTTGAGCAAGGCACCCATGCCCACACTGCTCCAGGGACTGTAACCAATACCCAGTAATATATGGAAGTCACTTTGGATAAACGTGTGAGCCGATTGTAATTCAATGTTGTGTAATGTAGCAACAAAAACACTGGCTTAGCTCCCCTCTCATGGAACCAGCCATAGAGTATTTCTATCTCTCTAGGACAAACTGTGGTAGGTACTGTGGAGTGTAGATCACAGGCAGTGGTGTAGTCTACGTAGAACGCGGGTATACAGAGTATACTCACTTCTAAATTTCAGGGATTTCAGTATACCCACTTAAAAGGGATTGATCCATTATTTTGAATAGCACAAATATACACAGTATACCCACTTAAAAAAAAGCTTAAATATACAGTATACCCACCATGAAAAAGTAGACTACACCACTGATCACAGGTCAGCATCACAGAAACCAATTTTTAATTTTGCCGGCTTCAAATATTACATTCATTGTGAAGAAACGGTAGAATGGAAACTGCCTGCCTTTCCCACCCTCCACCTGCTAGACTCTGAACATCTCTCATCGCAAAACCCGCCACCCCCACCCCTCTCTCTCTCTCCCAAAATGTGGTTCGGCAACATGATGGGTCAGCTTCCTGCAAGCAGCCAGACATGTCGCATCTCCTCTTGAAATATTAAAATCTTTTTGCACAAAACCGAAGAATGTATGGAGAATGCCAGCAGGGCCACTGATAGCTTTTCCCCAGGCCCGGGACAAAGTCATCTGAAAGCCTCCCAGAATGAATACAGTGTAATGGGGCCCCACCTCTCCTCTCGACCTGGGCCTGGGACACCTGACCCCATCCCCTCCGTCGGCTTCCATGCCTGCCGGCCTGTTCCAAGTTTAGAGGAGTAGATGTGTGCACATCCCACCCCATGGGCCAGGTGCAGGACAATGAGAGTAAATCCAGGTGAAAAAGAAATGAAGTCCGCGACACTGCTTGTGTACTGTGAATTATTTAATGGAGCGCAACGTTTCGACCTTCAGGTCTTCATCAGGCAAAGTGTGAACATGGCATTGAGTGGGTCGTTTTAAAAGCTACTACAGTCAGCTGATCAAAGTCCACAAAGTCCACAGCTGATAGGCTGACAATCAATGCCTGCCTGTCCCACCTTCCCCTTTCATCATCATGCAGAAAGTCTTTCTCTACTGTGGTGGAACATGGGTCCATTCTGTGCCACCACCTACAGTAGATGTATACCGTATACTCCCATAGACTATAGAGTCTATTGATCTCCTCAAGATCATGCTGAACTGGAAGAAGAGTACAACTGAAACTGAAAAAAACGGGCCATAATAGTGTGTAGCTGAAGTTCTACTCAGACTGTGACACTGTGTGACTTTTATAGTTGATAGAACGTGATTAGTTCATGGATGCTTATGAAATTAATATTCCTGGTGAAAAGATATTTGATGAGGTTAAAGCAGGAAGAATTTAGACTGCTGGAGTTGTGCAGATACACTTCATGTGATGAAACACAGTGTAAATTAAAACTGTGGAATCTGTCTGTGCGCGTGCCTGCGTGCGTGCGTGCGTGTGTGCATGCATGCGTGTGTGTGCGTGCGCGTGTTGGATATTGTGTTTAGCCCACAGTGTGTTAACGCATATCCTGCTTGCATAAGTAGTATACCATACGGTACACATCCATGCACATACACGCACACGCACACACACACACACACACACACACACACACACACACACACACACACACACACACACACACACACACACACACACACACACACAAACTCAGTGAAAAAGCTCATTAAGCCAGCACAGAGCCACAGGCATGTGGCCCATGCGTGTCGAATCCATGTAGCTGGCCTACCTCACACACACTTGAGGTCTCGCTTATGAACAACACACACACACACACACACACACACACACACACACACACACACACACACACACACACACACACACACACACACACACACACACACACACACACACACACAGCACGCTCTGCTTTCGCTACATACTGTACTCTCAGGTCAGCCTCCTGACATTTAATTACAGAGTGCCCTTTTTGCCCTTTAAAACGCCGCACTTTCGCTCAAACCTACTGTGGGATCACACAGCTAATAATGACTTGTTAGCCCTAGTCTAGTCTCAATCATCCATTGTTAGCATGAGCACACATCATCCTCTTTCTTCAGGACAGGTCCTGATTTCACATCCTGTTCTGTTTGTTTCATTTCATTTCATTTTTGCATTAATGTATTGGTTTGCGTCAATCTTGAATCAACATGGTGTAATTATGAAGGTACACTTAGTAAGATTGTGGCCAGAGTAGGTATTGCAACTATGCTGCTCATTGAAACTGAGCTGCCAAATATGATCTTTTTATGAATATTTGACTAATAAACTAATATTTACTAGTATAACCAAAATAGTCATGTTTGCTGCTAAAAATGTCTATTTCTTGAAATTCAAAATGGCAGACCATGGACAAGATCCCCCTTTTCATGTGATTTTCCCAGTCACAATGAATACTTAGAATTTGATGGTGGTGGTAAGTATTCATGGAAAAGGTAACATTTGTGAATTGTCAGCATGAAAATTCCTTGGCGTTACCATCTCAGAAGACCTCACCTGGGACAGTCACACACAGCGCATTGTAAACAAAAAAGCCAGCAACGTCTGTACCACCTCAGGCGATTGAGAAAGTTTGGGATGAGACCCAAGATCCTGAGGTCGTTTTACAGAGGCACCATTGAGAGCATTCTGACGGGGACCATTATTGCTTGGTATGGGAACTGCTCTCAAGCCAACAGGAGAGGTCTTCAGAGGGATGTGCGTACAGCTCAGAACATATGCGGCTGTGACTTACCCTCCATACTGGAGCTATTTGAGGGAAGGAGCATCAGGAAGGCTAAAAAAATCTTGGCTGATCCTAGTCACCCCAACCATGAACTGTTTACTATGTTACCATCTGGGAAACGGTACAGAAGCCTGAAATCTCGTACTACCAGACTGAATTCATGCTGAAGACAACAAGGCACTTTCTTTGCACTTTTTTCCAACCCCCCCCTGCTCATGAGTTGCGTATGTCATTTATGATGGCTTATGATATTATGAGCGCTGACACAACGAATTTACCAGAAGCCAGACACTGTTACTGAGTGCAAGTATGCAAGTTGAAAAGATAAGGTAAATCCACAGTTATGTATGTCAGCTTGACAATAGAGAGATGCTCTGATGGAGTCCTGCTGCCTGAACGCACAACATGATCCACTTTCTCATCCAGGCTTCATCCTCTTGTTTGATCTTCAGTGTTGGTGCTGCACAATGTATGTGCAGTACACATGAAACATGCTGGCATGGCATCATTGCAAATCCTGGATGGAGACAGACTTGTCTTGGCATGTGCTGTGTTGTTGTATAGTAAACAGAGGACAGCAAGTGTACCGTATATCATCATACATGCCCGCCAACAGGAGGGGACAAACCGGTATGTAGTCCCGGGTCCAGGGAGACAGGGAGCCCATAATTGGGTTCCTGTGGAGATTTTTTTAGTTTCATCTTAGTTTTCTTAATCTTCTACTATTCTTATATTATATTCTCATTTTATTATCATGATTTGGCTGGGGAAGTCTTTCCTGGTGAACCAGAAGCTATGTGTTGATGCCCAGGGGGCTGGGCTACACAAACCTTCTGGTACACCTGTGATTCGCTCTCCTCCTCCGTTTTCGAAATAACCGGGGCAGCACGAAGAATCAGGATCGTAGGGAGGGATTTCAGTGGTTATGACGTTTATTGAACGCAACACCCTCCCCCAGGGTAGTTCGGCTGTGCCCGACCCCTCCCTGAATCACAACAGTAATGGCGGCGTGTGAGGAGTTATCATGCGTCGGGATGGAAGCAGCAATTTCAGCGGTGTTATCCAAAATACCTCAAGTTGATTTTCTAAAGGACGAGCAGAGAATGGTTTTGGAAGAATTTCTTAGTGGCAAAGATGTTATTGCTCTTCTCCCAACCGGGTTGTTCTGTTTTGGTTCCCGACCTGGCTGCGCTTACGTGACAACACGTCCTACGTCACAAAGCTTCAACGTGAGTGGTCGAAGTGTCATGTCATTCATATGAGGTTGCTCCAACCACGTGCAAGCATCTTTTGACTAAACCACGCCTGCGGAGAGGCGTGAAAGGGCAGTGTGCCAGTAGCCTGTAACTTACAGGCTACTGGTTCACCAGGAAAGGGGAAGTCCCCATATAGTGACATATTCTTGTGTGTAAGCTTTTCTGTAATGGGTCACAGGACACTCAACATTATTGGAAACATGTGCATCTACTTGGTGTGGCTGCTGAACAACAAATATGAAATTGCATATGCTGGACAACAAGACAATGGACAGTGGGCATCTGGCCATGCGGGACCCCATGCACAGAAGAAGCTGATGACATGGACTGGGAGTGGGAAATGGTTAAATAGGGTTGCCTTTTGTATCCACTTCAGAGCTTGCTGGGTGGAATACTTCCTGTCTCCACGCAGTAACTTCTCCGGCCGTTAACAATAAAATCTGCAGTGCTTACCATCTGAGTTGTTTGTCTGCCGATATTAAAATTCTTACTACATTCCCATTACATTGTATCTATTGGGTTGAGGGCCCTTTCAGGTGACTTTGTCGTGGGCCCAGAAAAAGTTGTTAGCGCCCCTGCATCATATATGTGTAACCTATATGGAAACTTGATGCAGACACTTTCTTGGAAAGTGGGCCAGCCACTTCTAAAAATGAGCTCTGCTGTATTGTGCATTGCAAGTGAAGTGAGTTTGATCAAGTAACATTTAATTGTGAATTTGAGCAAGGTAGCATTTCAAGGTCTTCATTCAGAGATGTCAGCAGTCTTATCCAAAAGGGACATTTCCGCACTGACCTGCGTTTGGCCCTGGGCCAGGAGTTCTGTATGGCCTTAGGCTCCCTTTCATCCTGCCACGCTCTACTAAGCATTCGATCTCAATTCTTTATTGAACGGCGAGGCTGACAACCAGCTTGAACGTTGCGACACGCCTCAGAGATTTTTTTTTTTGCCTGGAACTCGATTAAAACACAGGGAGGCTTCTAAACTGTTTTTTTTTCACCCTCAAATACCAGAATTTACATCAAATATTTCTTAATATCTATACACATTTGCCTTCATTTAGATAGGACGGTATGAGAGGTGACAGGAAGCGAGTGGGACAGAGAGATTGGGGAGGATCAGCAAACGACCCAGGCCGGAATCGAACCCAGGGTACCGGTGTAGTAACCCAGTGCCCTACCGTTAGGCCACTGGGGTCATTTAACTTTGAAATGATATTGCATGTGTATACAGATATTTTGTTAAAAGTCCAGTGTCCCAGAATTCTCGTTTTACAACATTGCACAAATGTCCACCCTGTGCAACACCTTTTGTTCCAGCAGGCTGCACTCAATTCCAATCGTCAGCACCAACACACCCTGTGCATCAATACACACCATGTAATCTGTAATTGTATAACCTGTAGTTATTGGATGTACAAGTAGGGCACTTTTATGTTCAGAAATTTCCCAGTAGAGAGAGTATGGGCTTTACAATATCCCAATACACCTCCACAGCACCCCCACTCTCTGTTGTGCAATGCAGCTAGCCAGGTGAATAAGAAGGCTGCCCGATGATGGATGGGTCTAGCTTTGAAGTGCAGAGCGCTGAGACTTAAAGCGCCTTTTTCCCTCTCCCCTCTCCCCTTCCTCTTCCCCTTCCCCTGGCCTGCCCGCTTGCCTGCCTGACTCGCTGCATGTGGAGAAGCCACGGCGACAGAGGATAATTGAATTTTTAGGGCCCCGCTGTGGGATGTGTTCTTTAGGGGGGTACCCTCCTCTTTCCACCGCCATCCCCCTCCTCCAACCCCCCAGTCTCACCCCATACCCCCTCCACTAAAAGCCTGTGTGCTGCTGGGCTTTGACAGTAGTCACGGTGTTAATAAGCTTGGTGTCTCCTGGGGGCTGGGCTTTGGGGCTTGAGGGCTGTGTGTATTTCTGCTGCGTGAGAGGGAACAGGTGTGTCACATCGCGAGCAATACGGGGACCCCCGAACCTCTCTAATTAGTACCATCACCCTTACACTCACACCTCCCTGCTACACACACTGAAAAATGGGCACTGCACACACACACACACACACATACACACACACACACATGCACGCATGCACACGCACGCGCACGCACGCACGCACGCAGGCACACGCGCACACACACACACACACACACACACACACACACACACACACACACACACACACACACACACACACACACACACACACTGAAAGACATAGTACTTCCCTCCTCTTCCAGTGCAATGTCAAAGTGATACTGTAAGTGCATTTGTCATTTCTTAATGGATCCTGTCACTCCGTACGCCAGACTCAGCTGAATGAGCAAGACTCAGGAATCAGGTTGGACTACAGGAAAACTGAATTTAGTACAGCTGTGCCAGTGACTATACAGCAAAAAGAATATGACAGTTTTTTTCCTGCTTTGATCGGAGTAATTATGTTGCAGCGCCGGCAGCATTAGTTATTTGAACAGATTTGAACTTCAATTATGCACTGTTGTTGTTGCTGGGGTTTGAAGTGTTTCACCAACTTTAGAATGAAGAGACAAGAATAAATGTGATTCTCAGGTGTCATATACTTATTATACAGGGGTGTCGTACAGGGAGGTAAAGTGTGACCCCAGGGCCCCATGTACTGTAGTATATAGGGGGCCCACACACAATCCGATTTAGATATATGACTGTTGGGGTCCATTGGTGCTGACTGTACATAGGGTCCACAATTTGTTGCTGTGCCAATGATATTATATATGTTAAAAGTTTGTTAGATAGAGTATGTATCAAGGTTGTAGGACATTGGATATTATTTGGATATTCAACATAAAAGGACCGCTTTGAAAATCTTCGAGCATTATTGTGTTATGCTAACTCTGTTTTTTTTCTTTTAGTGAAGTATATGATGTGGTTTATTGGAAACTAAATCATGTATTTGTATTTGTATTTTATTCGAGAACTCAGATCGTAAAATAAAACCAATCAATCAATCAATTTATGAAATATTAAAATGATCATGATCATGTATGCTGACAGAAATTAAGAACCTGGCATCTTGCAGGCAAAATGAACATTCATCTCTCTCACCAAGTTCAGGAAGAAAAGTGGGGTGGGGGTAGGGTTGCCAACCGTCCCTTGAAATCGTCCTGTATTTAGAGATAGAAGTAGGGGTTCCGTATTGAACTGAAACGGGACACGGGATGTTAAAATGCAGGAAGTTACATCTAAGAAATGCTAAATTTTCTGGGGGACGACCCCCAGCACGATGAAGTGTCCCGTATTTTTTCATTGACAGTTGGCAACCCTAGGTGGGGGACAAAGGGGCCAGCTGTCCCAGGCCCATGACAATGGAAGTTCTCAATACATTGTATATTGGGTGGGGATCCCTTTCAGATGACTTGTCCTGGGCCCAGCACAGGCCATCAGAGGCCCTGACAGGTAAGGAATGCTTGATATATATACAGTGTATACATACGTGATTGGGTTTTGGAAATGCCTGTTAGCAACTTGGTTTAATTCCACTGCCCAGTGCCATAAGCATATTAAGTATTCAGGTCACATTTGTTAATTACAGACATACAAAGCTCCATGGTTCCATGCTCCAAAGCTCACTTCCAAGTCTCCTACATGTTCCTCCCCTGTGTGTGTGTGTGTGTGTGTGTGTGTGTGTGTGTGTGTGTGTGTGTGTGTGTGTGTGTGTGTGTGTGTGTGTGTGTGTGTGTGTGTGTGTGTGTGTGTGTGTGTGTGTGTGTGTGTGTGTGTGTGTGTTTGTGTGTGTGCGTTCTGTGTGTGTGTGTGTGTGTGTGTGTGTGTGTGCGTGTGTTTGCAAGTGTATGTGAAGGCCAGAGTGTGTGTGTGTGTGTGTGTGTGTGTGTGTGTGTGTGTGCGTTCATGAGTGCGTGCGTGCGTGCGTGTGTGTGTGTGTGTGTGTGTGCGTGTGTTTGCAAGTGTATGTGAAGGCCAGAGAGAGAGAGAGAGAGTGTGTGTGTGTGTGTGTGTGTGTGTGTGTGTGTGTGTGTGTGTGTGTGTGTGTGTGTGTGTGTGTGTGTGTGTGTGTGTGTGTGTGTGTGTGTGACAGAAAGAGAGAGAGGGAGAGAGTGTCTATGACAAATCACATGTGCTACATACATTCATCCTTTCTTATGCTTTCCACACCTGCCAATTTCCAGGGGAATCCAATCACGCATTCAGCCTCTAACTTGCTAAGAGGGAAATGACAAAAATGATATGGTTCAAAATCCTCACGTTATTCATGACCCCTGCAAGTCTATGATTTGGAATATTTGCAGCAGTCATGA
>NC_085867.1:34805722-34830722 GCF_034702125.1 Engraulis encrasicolus | reverse complement strand
TGTGTGTGTGTGTGTGTGTGTGTGTGTGTGTGTGTGTGTGTGTGTGTGTGTGTGTGTGTGTGTGTGTGTGTGTGCGCGTGTGCATGCGCGCGCGTGTGTGGATGTGTACCATATGGCAGTGGTTCTTAACCTTTTTTTCTGAACGCACCCCCTTATCTGTTCCCAAGACAAGCCGCGCACCCCCATCCCAAATGTCTACACGTGTATACGCACCAAAAAAATGATTTAAGCTATTAATTACAATGATTCTTACTTTAGACATTAATCAATACTTTCATGAATTTACATGGGGACGAAAACATGTTTAAATTTGGTCTTAATTTGGCCTAATTATAATATTTGGAAGCAGAATTTTGGTCACAACCTCAACACAAACAAAATTCTGCGCACCCCCTGAAATCTCTGGCGCACCCCCAGGGGGTGCCCGCACCCCAGGTTAAGAACCACTGCCGTATGGTATGCTACAGTACTTACGCAAGCAGGTTAGTGTGTGTGCCCACGCATTCACAGTATACACAATGTGTGTGTGTGTGTGTGTGTGTGTGTGTGTGTGTGTGTGTGTGTGTGTGTGTGTACTGTACGTGTATGTTTTAAAGAATACAACAACAGATTATTTGTGTGAGCAATACACTACAATACAAGAACAGATGCCCTGTAAGCAAACAACTTCATAACAAATTTACTTGAAATGAGTTTCTATTCTGCCTCCCAGTGGGTCCAACAAATACATACAACTTCCGTAAAAGTTTCCTCTGCACTTTCCTCCTTTTCTGCCTTGACATGCATGCCGGCTTGGGAAAAATACGAAATCTCTGTCTGGAACACGCAAGGTCCCCATGTGCCCCATTATCACACTGCCTCGATTCTCTCTCAGGACGCATTCTTGGGCGTTCTGTAGGCCAACAGGAGCATCAATTAGGAGTGTGCATTCCTTGGTCGACTGTAGTGTGTTTGTTGGCACTCCCTTGAAAATGTTTTGCGTGGGAAGATTCATGGGAATTATTAGACACTTTGTGCTTAGCAAACTGTCTGGAGATAAAAACGATTAAAAAAAAACTGCTGGTACTCAAATTATTAATAATTATTAAAACGTTGAAATACATTAATGCATACAGGTACAATGTAAAAAAGTCTTGGTGCTCAAGAGGCAAACATTGAGGAGTGCCAGTGCACTGTACTAGTGCATGCCTGCCCACTTAAAGCACTGCCTTTGGATGCAATGCATCGTGAGTTGCCTATAATCAGGGACAGATAATGACTCCATGGGCCCCTGGGCCAGATAGCAAGAAAGCCCCCTCGTCATGGGTGTTGCTCGTTTCCAAAAAGATTCTGGATTTCAGGTCAGATGTTTAAGGGTGGGTATGGTACGTTGTCCGAGGTTCCGTGGTTTGTCCCCACAGAAAATGTAAAAATACAGTTCTTGAACGTGCAGTATTTAGCACAATTTGAGAATGCAATTGTATAGTCTTGGGTCTCAGGGCCCCCTTGGATTTTGGGCCCCTGGGTCTGGGCCCGGCAGGCCCGTGAAGTAGTCCACCCCTTACTATAACACTCTGGCACAGCCTTTCAAATGGCAACATTTGTGTTGAAATCTGCACATGGCCCCGAAGCAAACAAATTAACAGTGAAATTAAAAAATCTAAAGTGCAGCCAAACAATGCCATATGGACATGGGTGAGCGGCTCGCTCTTGGCATACTGGAGATGGGAAACAGGTCAAGTAAGGTAGCCAGAAAGGCGCCCTGAGAGGCCAGGACAATAAACCAGCCCTGTAGGTAGTGTACACAGTACAGTAAAACATGCAATTATTAATTCAAATAAATTAGGGGAATAGGTTGGCGAAAATAGGGGCCCACGAGGATGCGTTGCCCACCGGGAAATGCTCAGTATGCCAGATGGCCAGTCCAGCCCTGGGACCAAATACACTCTAGAAGATGTTAAATCGACTCTCTAAGAGGTGAGCTAACACTGCGTGTTTTTCTGTGTAAGTTAGCCACAAAAACGTCCTGAGGGGCAAGGACAATAAAGAAAAAAAAACACAGATGAAGCATTGAAGACCTGAGTCCGCCAGTGAGGCCTGATGACAAAGGGGTCTGTTGTCCCGGGCCCCGGGAAGTGTGTGTGTGTGTGTGTGTGTGTGTGTGTGTGTGTGTGTGTGTGTGTGTGTGTGTGTGTGTGTGTGTGTGTGTTGGGGGGGGGGGGGGGGGGTTGGTGGTTGGGTGTAGAATTGAATCCCCATTACATTGTTTCTAATGGGTGGAGGGGGGCTGGGGGCTTTCAGATGACTTTGTCCCGGGCCCGGACAAAGCTGTTAGCGGCCTTGGCCCCCGTCTATGGCCAGATGGCTGCTTTAAGGGCAGTCTACCGATCACACACAGAGACCATCATTTCATATTGCTCATCCCACACAGAGACCATGCTCATTTTCAAAACACTCAGCCGTTCAGGTGTAGGTGTAAACCGGCCAAATTTATTTACAAGGATTAAGCACTGTTTGGCCCATGCTGGAATATAACTCAAGGGGAATAAATTATCCAAGGCTAAACTACACCTGTGGTAATAAAAAAAAGCTAAGGCCAAACCAGCACCTGCTTAGCTTTATATTATACAGTATATCCCCAGTAAACATATAGTGTTAAATGAACACTGAGAGAGTCAATTGCAGATCTTCTAGAGTGCATTTGGTCTCAGAGTACTTAGTGCTGAATTCACACAGCATATTTTACTGTGTCTGTGTGGTCTGATAAAGGATTAGGCTACATGGTATTACAATAAAAATTACAGTTGTCCTACTTTTGGGGCACTGTATAAATAAAACAATGTTTGCCAAGTTTAAGTGTACCAAAAAAAAAGAAAAGAAAAGAAATGAAACAAAAAAATGTCTGCAAAAATCAGCAAAACAATTTCTGCAATTAATTGTACAATAATGTTGAAGAAACAGAAAATATGCTATCATACTGACTCATTCGTATAATTCTGTAAGGAATGCAGGCCTACTGAACATGGAAATACTACGATAGTGATTAGTAATCAGCACCTAACCCACGTGACAGCAAGTGACAGTAAATACACTGTAAAAAATAGCTGTTAATTTAGGGTAATTCTGCAACAGCATTCGACAGTTTTTTTTAAAAAAAAAACAGACAACTACTGTGAAAATATTACTTTGAGTCACGTATTGAGCATAAACAGTAAGTACTGCACAATAGCAGAATTGGCCGTTGTGGAAGCAACCAAGATATTTTAGGCAGCACCGTTGAAACCCATTCATCCTCCACTTGTCTGTGATCGCCATCAAGCTGCAATAGCCTACCACCTGAAAAACTTAAGTCATTCTCACTGGTTAAAGATTCTCTGATACTAACAAGCATTAAACAATTTCTAAGGAAACTACAATACTTAAAAAGTGTTTGATGCAGCACAGTATGATGATTTTCATCACTATGATTTTGATAGTGATGAAAGTGTGAATGGCTGAAACATTTTAAGAACTTGAACACTCTTGCAACAAGCAGACCCATCTAAACCAATCTGCTAATCAGTGCCTGGCCTCACCTGAGTAGGGCTGTTATGCCATTATTCAATTACGGCCTTCACCTGCCAAGGGCCTGATGACTCTGGTCACATGGTACTCTTGCACCTGTATATAAATCTGGACTATCAACACTTCAGTTGCTTGCCTGTCTGCTGGCTGGCCTGCATGGCACAGCATAGCACTTGCTTGCCTACAAGCTTGCTTACATGCTTGCATACTTTCCTATTTGTGAAAGCTTGCTTTGTGGCACTTGCTGTATGTGGCATCATTTGTGGCATTGTTGCATATAATGTGCCTGCTGCAAATTAGGCATTGCTTTGAGAGCTAGCTTGTAGGGCTGCTTGTTTGCTGTGCTACTTGGTGCAAATTACGTTTTTAAAGACTGACCAATGCTATATTCATCATTGGCTAATCAAGAGATACAGTAAAAAGCCCACCTCGCACATTGTCATTGTAATATAGCACTGCGTATTTTGAAATTGTATTCATGGCCACACTTTCAAAGGACCACCGCAAACCATTATCTCAATAAAGCATAGCGGCATAGTATCATGCTCAAGGCACTTCAGTCATGGTGAACGATGGGAGGGTGGGGTGGTAACATGGCCAGGGTACCACAGTTATGGAGAATGATGGGTGGGGTGGGAAGTTTGAAGGTGAAAAAGTGTATCGCACTCGGGTTCTTCTTTTCTTCTTTTTTATTTATTTTTTTACATAGCGCTGCTATGTAAATAAAATAAAAAAAAGTATAAAAAAAATTATAAAAAAATAAAAAAGAAGAAAAGAAGAACCCGAGTGCGATCCACTTTTTCACCTTCAAAGTTATTCAACTGGAGACGCACCACACGGAATAGCGCGGTGTATGAACTACTACTTCTGGGGTGGGAAGTTGCCATGGCCATATTTATGAATGCAACTATGACCCAGTATTTGCCTGTCATCAGTGTTCGAATTACGGGGGGTACCGGGGGGGTTTGACCCCCCGATTGGGATTTGATACCCCCCAAATGGGACGAAATTGAACTTTTTTTGGGGGGTACTGAAAAAAATGAGGTATTAAGCAGGTCTTAAAAATGTCTTGTTACTTAGTATTTTTGAACGTGTACTATGAATAACCAAATAACAATGTGTTTTGGAACACCCCTTCAATGGACTGTACCACCAGCGGACGTTTCCCATCTTCGCAGTTCCAGTTGTCAAAACATTCGGCAGCACTGATAGGCAGGGTTCTGAATGATGCGTGTCGAAATAGCCTAATGTGTTTGAACTGCGAGCGAGGGGAGCCAATGTCACAAGATGAAGGATTCCTGTGATTTGTGAAATAAATATACATGAAACCAATATGATTTCAACTTCAAAGAACTTAACTTACAAACACTGAAGACAGGTGACCTCCAATTCCCTTTCTCCCACGAAAGAGAAAAAAAACGATAGTCCACATCAGAATTCCATCTAAGCCAACATGCACAAGGAGTCTCAGTGAAAGGTGGACTGCTCTAATAATCCAGACTACACTCTACACCAACATACTTGATGTCAGAAAATAAAGGAAGGCTTATCATGTATTTACAGCATAATTGGAATGATGTGATTTTACTCAGTAAGAACTCTGCAAATGGATAGTGAGACTCCAGGCAAATGGATAGTGAGACTCCACTCCACAAACAAAGAAGGATAGCTGTGTCAAGCAGGCTAGCGAGGCAAATGGATAGCAGCAGAAAGAGGTAGGAGCATTGGATTATTATGTCCGCCGTGACAAACATATGATTAATTATTATTTCGACTGTGTTTGAGGCCATGTCATGTAGCAGCTAGCAGTATTTTCCATGACTAGGCTACTAGCATCACTGGGATCTACTTTTCAATCTCAAGAAAAGCGTTAGCGCACACATTACAAGCTAGCTTTATGTTGAATTTAGTTGTATTCTGATAATTTACAGCTGGATACTGTGTCATTGTGTTCACTTTTCTGTTTGACATTAAGGTTGCATTTGCATCTTGGTTGCGTTTCCGTGGTCACTCACTACACAATGTAGGTTAGTTGCTAGTGGTAAGCCATAGCTGTTTTGAAGTTGGCTCGTTTTTTGTTGTTCAGCATTGCATGAGTTGGTTGTGCTTCGTCAAGTTCGACCCCCCCGAAGCCCCGTGGATAATTCGAACACTGCCTGTCATCTCACAGTACAATTCAACTTTTTAACTGAAATGTACTGTTATTTTACTATATTGTAGAGCACTTTTAGTTTAACAAAACTAATACTGTGAACGTTCTGTAGAGTACTATTATTTAACAGTTCAATTGCTGCTGAAACAATGTTACATACTGTGATACATTAAACATTACTGAGCTGTATTTGATGTTTGGTGTGAAATAACAGTAGAATTACAGGTAAATATAATTGTCAGTAACTGCCGTTATTTTGCAGGAGAATTTTCTTACAATGTAGGCTGACTGAGTTAAAATGGCAAAAAGCCCAGTAGCTTTTTATTTTACAGATCGTTTTGAATTACAGTGTGTGTGTGTGTGTGTGTGTGTGTGTGTGTGTGTGTGTGTGTGTGTGTGTGTGTGTGTGTGTGTGTGTGTGTGTGTGTGTGTGTGTGTGTGTGTGTGTGTGAGAGAGAGAGAGAGAGAGAGAGAGAGAGAGAGAGAGAGAGAGAGTGCGTGTGCATGCGCTCGTGTGTGTGCTTGAGTGTATGTGTATGTGTATGTGTATGTGTGTGTGTATGTAGCATGCAGCATGCGTGTGTAGTATGCACTGCCAACACTCAATTTGGATGCAACAGCTCTGACCCTCTTACTTGCGTGGTGAAAGGTTAACACAGCAGAGGTCAGGGCTGGGCAGAAAGGCTACCGTGGAAATGCCTCAAGTAGACTGAGTAGACGCCTACAGAGGCAGCCCTCAGTGTACTTACTCACTTGCTCTTCTCCTTAGGGTACACCTGGGAGAAATATTGTATTCAGGTTTAGCAAACCAGCCAAGAAAGTGTGAGAAAGCCAATGATATGTTTTCTTCCTTGTGAGGGTGGAATAGTAGGAGTGGTAGTAGTATAGGTAGAGGAGATATGTATGTCTATTGACCCATGGGCGCAGTTGGATTTGATATTTGTAGGAAAATATAGAAAAACTGCATTCAGAGGGCAGTATGCCCCATGCACCATACTGGTGTGTACGCCACAGAAAAAAAGCACAGAACAGACCAGAGTGGAGAACCTCTGTGGCTGCCCTACTTGCCAAGAGGCAAAATGTGCAGTAAGTAAGTAAGCAACATACTGGAATGTCAGCGTTTAGCATGGTATAGTGTACACATACATAGGTCAGCGGGGCCTTATAAGGATAAAGCATGATGGGTTGATATATTGTACAGCAGGGGTTAAGGTTACTGTGGGTAATTGAAGACATTGATGCACTAATGATGGACAGCCATACAAAGGCCAAGTGCAGTAACTACATATTTTATATCAAAACTTAATTAGTACTGAAAATGGCATTCATCCCACCTTGTTTATCATGTGACAAAGCCTTATGGTCCAAACATGTCCCGTTTTAGAGATATTGCTAACATTGCTAAATTTGCAGTAACTACAATATCCAACCTAATACCAAAACGTTGAAGGCATTTTTCTCCATTTGAATAATGACATAGTTACTGCACTTTCCACTGACGGTTTTCTGTTAGGCCTGCAGCTCGACACAGCTCGACTCGGCTGCCACTTTTTGCTTTTCGAATAGGCAAGACACAGCTCAATCGTAAGCAAAAAGTGGCGGGCGAGTTACGCTGTCGAGCTGTAGGCCTACCAGAAAACAGGCAGTGGAAAAGAGGCAAAAGTGTCTTCTTCTAGCTCAATATATTCATCACCAGCCACCACACAACTTGGTGTTAATCTGATTTAGCAGAAAAGCATAGGGCAATTCTGTGTGTGTGCAAAGAAATTATGCTCTTTGACCAGCTCACATCTAAGAATTCAACTAGTATTGGGTCCTTTGAATGCTAAAGCAGAAAATTAGTGACATTAGAGCTCTTGCCATAGCTGCTCTGAAAGTCTACTTAAGAAAATCTTAAAAGTGCATCATTACATGGCTTGAAACCAATTTCACATTCTTCATTCATTCCTGGGAGGCAGTGTGTTGACAGTTCATATATAACAAGTTTCCTGTTTAGAAAGTCAATGGTGAAGTAATGCCCTGTCAGAATGACCAAGAAACATCACACTCAGCCCACACTGTGCGTGCGTGCGTGCGTGCGTGTGTGTGTGTGTGTCAGCACGCCTGTGGGGGGGTCAGCACGCCTGACACTGTCTGTGCATGGTGGTGGTTATGCATTCAGGTTCTGCACTGAGAAACTCTATTCAGTAAAGGACTGACGGCAGCGCACTCAGCCCAGAACATTTCCGTTGTGGTGCTGTAACATGAAGAGATGTGGGTAGTGTTCATGCTGGTGGTAGTGGATATGGTGGTGGTGGCAGTAGTGGTGAGATGGGAGCGCTTTCCTTTATCAAAACTGTATTCATCAGTTGGCTCTAGTGCCTTAATGCCTTGTCACAGTAGCCTAAGAAAGTACAGTTTGCCCAGCCTGGGTGAGTTAAGCAGTGGTAGTGAAGCATGAAGAAATAGGGGGTTGCAATGGAGTGGGATGAGGAGGGCTAGAGTGGTGGGCAGTTGGATGAGGGTGTTTTTTTCTGTGCTATCTATTCAGCTGGCATTAGTGTCCTAATGCCTAGTCAGAGTGGCCGACCGTGTTGCCACAGAGTAGGAATTCCACTCGACTTTACGGTGCTTACACGCCGCAAGCGCGAGACGTCCACTTGACGTGTCCGGTATCAGTCCGAAACGGATAGAATACATGAACACAGATTATGCCTTGCACATAGGAGAGTGGGGTAAGTGTGGCGCATGTCCGGCCCCGCGAGCGGCAGACTGGACATTTTCCATGATGCTCCTTGAAAATAAAACTCGAGTCTATTTTCCTGCACGTTTCCTGGACGTCCGTGTTCAATGAGCGGGCTCCATTGAAAATGAATGGCTGCTGCCCGTGGAGAGAACGTGGAAGCTGACTGTGCAGTGTGCAAGGCAGCCCACGAACCTCTCGGACTCGCGATGCTCCCGGACACGTTAAGCGAACGCCAATATCTCTGTGTGTTTCAACAAGGGCAATGAAGGAGAAATAAGAAATAAGGGTAGGGGTGTCATGGAAACCAGGCAGGGATATTTACTTCACTTAACTTTACAACAAAATTGTATTCAAGATGAGGAACAGGACGTGGTTGTGGGAACCAATAGTTGGATGGTATGGATTTTTTTTTTCTACATATGAAGAGTTCAGATGCAAAACCCCCTAACTCCATTTCTGAAGACCTGCACTTCTGTATTTTTAGAGAACCCCGTTGTTGGTTTGGTTTACATTCATGTACTTGATTATACATATAAATAGTTATATTACATAAATAAAATAAAAAATATGCAATTTTGATAGCTTTGTATTAAATACAAAGCTATCAAACCCCCAGACACCCTGCCAAAATGAACTCTCCCATATTTAATTAATTGACGGTTGCCAATGAATAAATGAAGTCAAGGAAATTTTGCATAGGATTAATTATTGTATCTGAACTCTTCATATGTAAATATTTTCTTTTCTTTTAATAGAAACTCTTTGGCATTAGTATCCTAATTCCCTGTCACATTAGCCTATGAAAGCACAGTGCAGTCAGCATAGGAAGGTTTAAACACTGGTGTTGAGCTATGGGGAAATAAAAGAGGCATGTGGGGCCGTAGGGCGTTGTGGGATGTGGCTGGAAGGGGATGCTTTTATTCATCAAAAGAGTATTCATTTGGCTTTAGTAGTTGAGGGTGGCGGTGGAGGTGGTGGTGGTGGTGGCTGTGGCTGTGGCTGTGGTTGTGGTGCTTTTTTTGCTGAATGTCTTTGTGCACGGTATCAGGACCTTTGTTCTTCTACATCTACTCTAATCTTTATCAAAACTATTAATCAGCTGGACTTCGTGCCCTTATTCCTTGTCACAGTAGCCAACGAATATACAGTACACTCATGCTGGGATCATGTGGAGAAGATATGAGGAACAGGGAACAGCCGAAGTTGTGGAAAGGGGTAGTTGGACATGGGGTGCTTTATTTAGTCAACAAAAAAACTGGCATTAGTCCCCTAATGTTCTGTCACAGTAGCCTCTATAAGTCCAGCACAGCCAGTCTGGGAAAGTTCAAGCTGTGGTGAAATAGAGGCATAGGGAAATGCATGTGGGGACAGATTGGGGTTGTGAGAAGGGGTATTTGGGTGTGGGTCAGGCGCGGAGCTGTAGGGGGGGCAAGCTGGGCATTTGCCCCTGGGCCTAGGGCCCTCCTGTATTGTTGGTGCGGGCCCAATTGTAACCATGGCAAGTTGTTTGAGGGGCCCTATCAGTGTTTTGCCCTGGGACCCTGTGTGCAATTGTTCCACCACTGGTGTGGTTTGCTTTTCTGTTTCAAAACTATTCAGCTGGCATTATTGGCGAAATGTCCTAATACCCTTATGTTTGGTCACGGCAGCCTATACTGTGTAGCCACAGAGTAGAAAGTCCATTCAGCTTTGGCGGGTTATGCAGGGGTGATGAGGCATAGGGGTGGGATTGAGGCCAGGGATGTGGGTGGTTTGTATTCTATTAAAACTGTTGGTACTGTATTTGTAGGCCTATTTACTGTGTATCTCACCGGCCACTTTATTAGGGATGCCTTTCCAACCGTTCATTGATACAAATTTCTGATCAGCCAATCACATGGTGGCAACGCAATGCAGTTATGCATGTAGACATGGTCGAGATGATCTGATGCAGTTCAAACCAAGCATCAGAATGGGGAAGGTTATTTAAATGACTTTGAACATGGCCTGGTTGTTGGTGCCAGAAGTTCTTGGTTTTAGCATTTCAGAAACTACTGATATACTGGGATATTCAAGCACTACCATCTCCACGGCAGTGGCGATTTCTGGTCTTTGGAATAAGGGACGCTGACCCTCGTATGTCATAGCCGACGAGAATTTTTATTTATTTATTTATTTATTTTTTTAACAAAAAACGCCCTAAGTGTCGAATTTTGAGCTCTTCAAACAAACTCCTTGCTGGTCTCAGTCATTTTTTTTTTACCATACTGCGTTAATCGCATCCTTACTCACTCCATCACTTAGGCCTAATGTAATCTATAATATAATATAAGATCCAAATGTTTGCGTTGTAATAGGATACCGCTTACAGCAACAGTTCACATAATTACTGGTATGCACTCAACAACCGAATACCCCACGGGGATGATCATTTCAGACACAAAAGTTACGTGGCCATGATAGACGGTTGCTGCCAACCACTTGTGGTGTGCCGGTAGAGAAGGCCAGAGTAGACAAAACACATGCACGGTTATGGCACATCATAGCCTACAGATGTCGCTTCGTCCAAAGAACCGTCAACTATCCCACATCATCCGCACCAAGTGTCAAGCGAGAGCGATATGCAGTGCATTTCCAAGCACAACATTCTCAAGAGAAGCTGCAGGGCACCAAGTTTAAATACCACAGCCAGTACCAATAGCGGACCAAAAACAGTCACTAAATGTAAACAATTGGCACGAAAGCAGTACTTGTCAGTCACCTTTGTGAATTTTTTCGCCAATGAGTGAGTGGTTTGTGCAATTCCGACCACATCTTCAAGCACAACGAACAGGGCAGACAGACAACTTAAAGTGGACCTCCAGGATTTTGGACACCGGACCTCATTTCCGAGTCAGCCAGGGTGTAAACAATGTGTGCAGAACATTCGCATGTCCATGTTGCTAAGCTAGCGAAAGTGAACGGCTATTGGTCGCCTGCCCACAAAAATAGTCTTATCCAGTTGCAACAACATTCAAAACAACCCCGTTATTATGCCAGACTGCAAGTGTAAATATTTGTTTTGATGTCTGTTCCTGGTCGCTAACCACTGTTGATGTTATAGATCTGCGCACAAGGTCTTATGTCGTTAGCCACATTTGGCTACATAGCTACAAGGCTACAGTACAGTAGTCAGACTGCAGGCATTGTGGCGCGAGTGCTAAACCGATGTATTGTTTGTTTGCTACTTACTCAGTCATTGTAGCTTCATTTATTTTTACACACTAGAAAGAAAGCGTTCGTATTTCACAGATTATTGACAGTTTGACTCCGTAAACTACCGGAGATCTGTGCCGCCACGAAAACAAGGAAGTAGCGAGACGACCAACCACAGCGTCTTTTCTCTGCCACCTTCGCAACCATTTGACGTGTAGTCAGGATTTTCTTGAGGCGCGCGACAGCGGTTGCAGAGCCTCTGCGCGGGGGGCGTGGTCGTGCACAGACGGTTGCAGAGGCTTTGCAACCGTCAGCGCCAATAAGTATAAATTGGCCTTAAGACAAGGTCTGAGCACACAGCACATCAAATCTTGAGTCAGATGGGCTACAGCAGCAGAAGTGTGCCAACATCGGGTGCCACTCGTGTCAGCTAAGAACAGGAAAATTAAGCAACAATTTGCACAGGCTCACCATAAATGACACTAGAAGATCAGAAACATGTTGCCTGGTCTGATGGTATTAATTTCTAATGCAACACTCAGGTTGTATGGTCAGAATTTGGCATCAACAACATGAAAACATCCACCCTGCCTTACATCAATGATGGTTGTAAAGGCGTTGGGATCAATTGATCTTAGTTGGAATGTCACAGCCTACCTGAGTTTTGCTGCTATTACGTAGATAAAGCAGTTCTGAAGGCAAAGGTGGGTCCAACCCAGCACTTAAAGTGGAAATGAAGCAGTGACCTAATATAGGGGTCTATAACACCAGTAAGATAAGCCAGCAAATACATATTTTTTTGAAGTCTGAAATTTAAGCCGTTAATAAAAAAAATAAAGCACAAACACGCAACGTTTCTGTTCACGTTTCCAGCCAACAGCGGGTGACGTCACGCGAATGGTAGTGTCCTATTCCTAATGCTGTTATGATAGTAGTGAATTAAACATTTGGGACTTGCGTGGCTGATTATGAGCTTATTTGCTTAACCCAAATGAAGCAAGAATACGTGTTAGGGTGGGACAGAACAAATATGAGACATGAAGGCAGACAAGACATCCCATCACATGAACCACAGGTAAACAAGCAGCTTTTTTTTGCTAAGGTGACAAGTCGCTAACAAATTTTGGTATGAGCCAACATGATCACTATTCATAATCGTGCGATGTCGTGCAATGTTGCAGTTCCCTACCTTCATCTTCCGATGATTTCGCCAACATTTTCCAAGCACCTGAATTAGGCTACTTTGACATCTCCGTGCCCTTATCGGTGTTATCCAGTCAACAATAATCCAAGGCAACAACGCTATTCCAGCCAGTTTGAGGATGCATCCGCGACTTCAATAACAATAGTTTACTACAATAGATGCAGCTACTTTAAGCATGCCATAACTTAATGTAGGCCATGATAGTTTAACGTGTCATTTCCCGTGGCATCAACTTCAAACCCCCAAAGCTCCTCCGACAGCGAGACGAGAGAGGGGAGGAGAGGCTCAGTCACACAGACAGGCTGCGTCCCTTCCCTTCACAAAGCTTTCCAAACTTCCGCCAATTTTGCAAGTTATTTTCTATTACTGAATTGAACCACATAGCCAACTTAAAGACATGGGCTTTCAGATTAGCGTCCAACAATGCAGGAAAAAGACGTTATTGGTGACGGTCTGTCACTACAAACCTATGAGATCGAGCAGCCCCATACCAGTCCTGACTCCTGTCCTATGGTGGATGCAATGGGTGGATGGCTGCAGCTATCCCACCATGCTCGTAGTAGCAAAGGCTTTTTGACACAAAGTGATAATGACACTTGGCATTTCTCTTTCATCTGATAGTAGGTATATAACATAGAAAACCCAGGGACAATGTAAAATGAACCCCTCGTCCTTCTTCAATTTTACTGCCACGCAGGGCCGGTTTTTAGCATAGGCCGGCTAGGCGGTCGCCTAGAGCGCCATGTGAAGAAGGGGCGCCGAAATGGCGCTCTCCTATGCATAATTTTGCGATATGAAGTTTTTTTATGAAGTCGCAATCAACAAAGAGTGGCGAAAGCGCTCCTCACGGCAAAGCGCCCCTCAGCCAATAGTAATATCTCTTCCAACTGTCTCTGGGAAGTCTGTGAACCAATAAACAGACAGTTCTGAGAAAGGGGGCGGGACGAGTGACAGCGTGCGGTCTATTTTGAATTTGGACACTCACTCGAGAGACAGAGGGGGCAAGCGCAAACAGTAGTGCTGCTCTGCTGGATGGAGATTATTATGTTCTCATTAAACCACTCATTGCATGATGCAGGAGTTTCAGAGGGTGTTTTGGAACTATGTGATTTAATCAGCAACCGTTTGTGATTATGGAAAGCCTAATAGTTATGAGGTTACTATTTGGAATTAGAGAGAAAAAGAGCTTTGTTTTTGATCAGAGAAATCGCTAGTTAGCATGCTAACATTGGCCAAGTATGCCCAGCAATGAAATCCAGTAAAGTAGCTGTTAGTAGCCTACTCACTACTCACTAACACCCACCTGATATCATAATACTTGCTTAGGTTGACAAGCAATGTAAAGTAAGACTGGTGCAATGTTTAAAACAATTTTAGCTGCCATATCTCCTTCCATCCACATGAATTACCTGCTTGTTGTAAGCTTAAAAAAACATTAATTTCCAGACCAGAATGACATAGCCTACATTAATCATGTAACAGAACCATGCACAGCAGACAAGTGAGGCTATTTACTATATTTTGTATATTATGAAAATCAATAGCGTGACAGCTCTTCTCCCTTTCTCTCACCCTGTCCCTCCAAACACATAGATAGCCCCCTTCTCATTCTCCTACTCACAAATGCACCACTATTTCCAGTCCAGAAATGAAATTGGTTTGGAAGACAGCACAAATGTGTAGCTTATTAAAATGCTGCCATGCTTTGTGATGCTGTAGATAGTGTAGATCAATGCAGACCTCCTTGGTAGGCTTATTGTCTACACATGCATTTTACATGCAATGTAGGCTAGTATCACTCTCCTGGCATTTCAATTTCACGTTACAATTCAAACACATTGATAACCTCCCTCTCATCTGGGGTTGGGGGCCCCACCACCATCACATCCAACACACCACACAGTGAAGCTACTTTCATGCGACTCAATCTGATGTGTTGGTCGCCTGTCAAAAAGAACCACAAATCCATTTGATGAAAAACGGTTATTGTTCTTGATGCTATTTAGTTAAGCTTACTAAGGATATTAGTCTTGTGTTCTGTGAGGTATAAGAAAGATTTTTTTTTTCTTTCAAAGGTAGGGGGTGGGCGGGGGGGGCGCCAGAAATCAAACTCGCCTAGGGCACCAAATAAGCCAGAACCGGCCCTGCTGCCACGATTAGAGTCAGTTAGCGCTGTAGTTAGCACACGCTAACGTTAAGTGAATGGAAGGCTACATTAGCCACCAAGTTCTACCATTCGCGTTACGTAGGCGGCGAACATGGTTGCGCCCTTGTGGCGAAACTCGGTAATAACATGTCATTTTTCAGCAAAACTACTTAAAAGTGCAGTTCAACGAACATCCATTCGCTTATGAAAATAAATAAGCCGCCAAAAAATGATAATAGTTGTCAGTGCTTCATTTCCACTTTAAGTGGTGTGTCTGGTGTAAGAGGTGTGTCCGGTGTAAGTAGCCGGTGAGTGTATGAGTCAGTAACGTTTCAGCAGCAGCACACGTCAGGGCGGCGAAACAACGGCTAGTGCCACTATTGTATGGATTTTTGTTTTAAGTGGACTATCTAAGAAGCATATTCATTGCAGCCTGTCAACCACCAATTACTAATTGATTTATTGGCATTACATGGCGATACTCCACCTGACATCTGAGCCGAGAAAAAAAAATCATCTTTCACCTATAGTACCTACAGTATATTGTCACCTACAGTATATTGTCATTGGCGTCCCAATGCTTTGTCATATCACCTTTGAAAATACAGTACACTGAGACTGGGAAAGTTTATCACAGTAGTGGTGAGGCATGGGGAAATATGGTGGTGCATATGGGTGCGTTATGAGTGACATCATGGAGGGTGCCAACATATAGAGGGTTGATTTACCGAGATCGAGGTGCTTTTCTGTAGCAAAACTGTATTCATCAGTTCGTTTTTTCACTGTAGCCTATGAAATTGCAGCACACTCGGCTTCAGGGAGTTGAAGCGGTTGTTGTAAGGCGTGTAGGAATGTAGGGATGCATGTGTGGGGCGTTGTGATGGCGGCCAGGGTGTTTGGTGCAGGGAAGGGGTAGTTGAATGGGGTTGCTTTTCACTATCAAAGCTATTCAGCTGGCATTAGTGGCCTGATGATGGGCCACAGCAGCCCAATGCACAGTCAAAGACTAGGAAAATGGTGGGAAAGTGAGGATGGGTAGTTGGATGGGGAGATTTTCTATTTATGAAAACTGTATTCATTTGGCATTTGTGTCCTATCGCCCTGTCTGAGCAGTATATGGAAGTACAGTACACTCACCCTGGCAGAGTTCATAACAGTGGTGGTGAGGCGTGGGGACATAGGGTGGGGGTGTTAAGCTGTGCCAGCATGGAGGGTGCCAACACATGGCAGAGTGTTGAATTACGGTGCTTTTCTGTATCAAAACTGTATTCATCATTTGGTATTAGTGCACTAATGCACAGTAGCCAGGGCTGGATTAGGATGGATCGGGGCCCCTAGGCTACTTTAGGCCCCCACGGAAGGCAAATTCTTTATTACACAGACAGTGTATTAAAAGTATTAAAAATATGTAAAATTTTAGAGTACCAGTTCTTGTCAAAATTCTTCAATTATTCATTTGAAACCCCTTTGGTCAGCATTGAGTTCTCATTGCATGTTATTCTTTGGGGGGCGGGGGGGGGGGGGGGATTGGTCTCCCTAACAGATGACTTTGGCCTGAGCCAAGCCAAAAATGTCAGAGGAGATAAGGAACAGGGTGGGGGGTTGTGGTATTTGCCATTAGTGCCCTATAATGCCCTGTCACAGTATCCTATATAGTATACTGAATGGGTCCTGTACAGAGGTGCTTTTCTGCACTTTATCTAAACTGTATTCATTTGGCATGAGTACATTAATAGCCCATGACAGCACACCCGGCAGTAGTGGAAACACATGAAGAAATGGTAGGGTTTTGTTGGTTTGTGTGGGGGTGGGTGGAATGAAGGCCCACATGGTGGGGTGCAGGAAAGGGGGATGAGGGACCTTTTCTGTGCTCTATCTAAACTGTATTCATTTGGCATTAGTACCCTAATGCCCTGTCACAGTAGCCTATGAAAGTACAGCAGGGGTGGTGGTGATGCATGGACAAATGGCATGGGGGCGGAATGAAGGCCAACGTGGTGGGGTGCAGGGAAGAGGGAAGAGGGGTACTTCCAGGGCTGGACTGGCCATCTGGCATAGCGGGCATTTCCCGGTGGAGCCCACACCCTTGTGTGCCCCTGTTTTCAGAAATGTAACAGTTTTTTTTTTAACATTTCTGAACTTAGGGGCCCACGAGGGTACGGGGCCCATTGGCCAGTCAGGTCTCCGCCACTAATGATAAGGGGCCCCTTTTATTTATAATTTAAAAAAAAAAAAAAAAAGGTTTTATGCCTTTATTTGACAGGACAGTCGAAGATTGTGACAGGAAGCGAATGGGACAGAGAGACAGGGGAGGGTCGGGAAATGACCCTGGCCGGACTCGAACCGGGGTCCCCGTGGGTGGACATGCAATGCAAGCCCATTAGGAGCCCCTTCAAGCCCAAAGTGCCTGGGCCCTATTCCTCCCTCAGGCCAGCCCTGGGTACTTCTCTTTATCAAAAGCTGTATTCAGAAAGCAGTGGTGCGCTAATGCCACATCACAGCGGCCTTTGACAGTGGCCATTCATCACAAAGTTTGTGTGCAGGCCCCAATTAGTCTTGCAGCAGGAGCGATTTATCTTAAAAGTGGGGGCATAAAGGCGAACGCATCCATGCAGATGATGCTGTGTGTGCTGCGTGGGTCACATTGATGGGCTCGCAGGCAAAACACCAGCTTACCCCCTAAACCTATAAACACATACACACACACACACACACACACACACACACACACACACACACACACACACACACACACACACACACACACGCACGCACACACACGCACACATGCACACACTCACACCACACCCATGATGGATAGATAAGGGCATTGAGAGGAGATCAATGCTACCTGCTGGAAGATAGATGTATTATCTAAGGCTATGAACTCCCTCCCTCCTGAAAGTGTGGTGTTGAACTTGACCCACTGATCAAGGTGCACATGCTAAGCTCCCACAACTGCTCACTTGAAGTTAGGTAGTGTGTTTATTACTTTGTGTGTGTGTGTGTGTGTGTGTGTGTTTAACCATTTCTCTCCCCCACGGTCCATTTTCTGTTTGTTGTAATGTATGCTTTGTAATATTTTGTCCATTTTTGTTGTCCAATGTATGCATTGTAATATTTTTATAATATACTTAATAATATATTTTATAATATATAAAATACTACTATTTTAGTAATATTATATGAAGAAAAAGTAAGATAAAACTAAAAATTCTATGTGTGTATGTGTGTGCGTGCGTGCGTGTGTGCGTGTGTGCGTGTGTGTGTGTGTATTGTGTGTGTCAAATGAGTGTGTATTGGTGATGAAGATGTCCATCTGTTGGCATAGATTCATGATGTCAGTATACCGCATGCTGCAGCTCCTCTTCCCTGCAGTTCAGTCTGACTGCTGTCATGCTGTGATTGGGCGCCTCACGACCATACATTAGGCAAACACTCACAGGTGGGCTGACTGACAGCTTGCTCCATGGCAACCATGTGAAGGCACAGTCTGGAAGAACATTATGTCAAAATCAACGTCCCTTAATAAATGTAGTCTATACACAGGCATAAAACACACTGACAGAAGACACACATGGATGCACAGACACATAAACACAATACACACCTCTCCTCTGTCTGTCTGTCTGTCTGTCTGTCTGTCTGTCTGTCTGTCTGTCTGTCTGTCTGTCTCTCTCTCTCTCACACACACACACACACACACGTGCTCACACCAGCCGACTCAGGGACAGCTTCTTCCCTCAGTGTATCAGACTGTTGAATTCAAAAACACACACATAGGAAGGAATTCACTCATCACATCTCCCCTTTCTTCAACCTGCCAACCTTTTTTATTTATTTTTTTGCAGCTTTTTTTGCCTTTTTAACATTCTTTTTTACCTTTTTTGGGACTCCCAGAGCAGGGAAGCTTTTCATTGTATATATATGTTTCATATATATACACATGACAAATAAAATATCTTGTATCTTGTATCTTGTACATGCGCACACACACACACACACACACACACACAGAGAGAGTTAGTCACAAACACAAACTTCTTGTGCAGTGATACTTGTCATAGCAGAGGTTGGTCTATTCATGTAAAACAGTATTGTGTTGAAAGTTTAGGGATTGGCCGATGGACCAAACACAAGCTTCAGTCAGTGGACTCCCATGTTTTAAAATACACAAAGCATGCACTAAAAGGTCTCAATCTATCAATTGAATTGATTTTTAAAAGACAGCACTGACAGAATACAAGGTTAAGAACTTTAAAAGGTCAATTGGTAGCATCAACGTTATTATGAGACTCATATTGTCCATATCATCATTTATATCATCAGATAACTCCCTTTATTATTAGAGTTTACGTAGAGCTGCAGTGACCGGAATCTTCATATTAATGTCAGAAATTTAAAAAAGAACATTTGTTTTGACAACAACAACAATGATGTTATGTATACAGTAGTGGGCCTTTGGCCAATTGCTGACTAGACTTTATTATCTGTGTCGTATTCAGTGGCACATGATTGAGTGGGCGATGACGGTGCCAGAGGCCGTATTGCTCGACATTTACAAGGCAAGCATTTTAAAACCTAATATATTTGGTCATAACCTCACGCTTGTGAATGGAATAAACATAATGTGCATTACTGAAAAAGAACACGTAAAAGAGGCATGCAGTTCTTTGCTATTTCAGCAGATCTGTTCCCTTACTTGTCCAGAATGAATTTCATTACCTAAATGGCGTTTCTTTTCTTGCCCTATGCACTGCTGCTCAAGTGAAATCCAGACCTTTGAAGTATTGAGAAATATAACATTTCCAGTGTCAATTTAGCAGCCGTGGCCTAGTGGTTAAGGAGATGGGCTTTAGATCAGAGGATTGCAGGTTCAAATCCCACCCTTGCCACTCCCCACCACACTCCTTGGCTGAGGTACCATTTAGCAAGGCACTTAACCCCCCACTGCTCCAGGGACTGTAACCAATACCCTGTAGTTAAAAAAATGACTGTAAGTCGCATTGAATATAAAAACGTCAGCTAAGTGTAATGTAATCCCAAGTAAAAAAAAAAGTGTACTTAATATATACTTAATAAGTACGTTTTATTGTATTTAAAGTGTACTTCATAGGTGTGTATTTAAAGAATGTTATTTTGGGACAACTTATAGTATACTTAAATGTACTTGAAATATAATTAAGTAGAGCTTAAACACATTTTAAGTTGACTTTTTTGTACTAAAATTAAACTTTGTATAAGTGTACTTAATATACTAAAAATATATTTAACTTTAAGTACATTATAAGTATACTAACCAAGTCACTTTAAAATGTGTTTAATGTGTACTTTAGCATGCGGATAAGTGCATTTTAAGTACATTAGAAATCTATTTTAACGTCATGAGAAAGTACTTTATAGTATACTGCAGAAGTACATACTTAAGTTGTGTTATTTTGGGACAACTTATAGTATACTTAAATAGTCTTGAAATATAATTAAGTACAGCTTAATCACATTTTAAGTTGACTTTTTTGTACTAAAATGAAACTTTGTACAAGTGTACTTAATATGCTAAAAATATATTTGACTTTAAGTACATTATAAGTATACTAACCAAGTCACTTTAAAATGTGTTTAATGTGAACTTTAGCATGCGGATAAGTGCATTTTAAGTACATTAGAAATCTATTTCAATGTCATGAGAAAGTAATTTATAGTATACTGCAGAAGTACATACTTAAGTTGTGTTATTTTGGGACAACTTATAGTATACTTAAATACACTTGAAATATAATTAAGTAGAGCTTAATCACATTTTAAGTTGACTTTTTTGTACTAAAATCAAACTTTGTACAAGTGTACTTAATATACTAAAAATATACTTTACTTTAAGTACATTGTAAGTATACTAACCAAATAACTTTAAAATGTGTTTAATGTGTACTTTAGCATGCAGATAAGTGCAATTTAAGTACATTAGAAATCTATTTCAATGTCACAAGAAAGTACTTTATAGCATGCTGCAGAAGTATATACTTAAGTTGTGTTATTTTGGGACAACTTATAGTGCACTTAAATACACTTGAAGTATGATTAAGTAGAGCTTAAACACATTTTAAGTTTACTTTTTTGTACTAAAATCAAACTTTGTACAAGTGCACTTAATGTACTAAAGCATACTTTACTTTAAGTACATTTCAAATATATTCACAAAAATAGCTTTAAGTACATTTTAAGTGTATTGACTCTAAATGTATTTTAAGTATACTACAAGTAGATTTTACTTTAAGCACATTTCAAATATATTTATTTTAAGTACACTTTAAATATATTTCAAAAGTATATGAAAAAAACATCAATATAATATCTAATTACTCATTTCCATTGTACACTGTCTTGTTCACAGTCATCAGCCATTCACATGAACCTTCCTTTCACCTTCACTTCAGACAACAACCACTGCCTTGACCAGGATTTGCACCCACAACTCTCTGAACCACAGACCTGCACTCTAACCACTAGACCACAACTACCTGTTCTTCATCAGGCACAATTACGTTCTTGAAGTAATAGTCTTGAGTAGTACACTTTAAGTATACTTTTATATACTTAATAATAATACTTAGAAATCATTGGTGGTGGTATGCTTTTATCGAATTAAAGACACTTTTACATGTTTAATTTGTGCGCCAAAAAGTACACTTAAAGTGCACTTAATACACTAATAACACAACTTAAGTACAGACTTCAGTATTGTGCTTAAAAGTTTAATAGGTAAGGCCTTATATGCCTTTTTAAGATCTGTTTGTGCTCTTCAATATGGTGTTTTTACCATGAAAATACATGAACAAAATGGAAGGTGGAAGGTTATTTAATGTTACAAAGCATAATGAATAAATAAGCCTAGGTTAAAATACACTAAAATGATGGTTTAAAAAAAGTACCCAGGTGAAAAAAGTGTACTTAATATACTTAATAAGTATGTATTTTTGTATTTAAAATATACTTCAAAAGTGTGTATTTAAAGAACGTTATTTTGGGACAACTTATAGTATACTTAAATACACTTGAAGTATGATTAAGTAGAGCTTTAACACATTTTAAGCTGACTTTTTGGTACTAAAATCAATCTTTGCAGAAGTGTACTTAATATACTAAAATCATACTTAAATGTAAGTACATTTTAAATATACTTACTAATTCACTTTAAAAGATGTTTAATGTGTACTTTAACATGTGGTTAAGTGTAACTATTTGAAGTATGCTACAAATCTATTTCAAGGTCATGAGAAAGCACTTTATAGCATGCTGCAGAAGTACATACTTAAGTTGTGTTATTTTGGGACAACTTATAGTATACTTAAATACACTGGAAATATAATTAAGTAGAGCTTTAACACATTTTAAGTTTACCTTTTGGTGCTAAAATCAAACTTTGTACAAGTGTACTTAATATACTAAAATCATACTTAAATTTAAGTACGTTTCAAATATTCTTTCTAATACCAAACTTTAGCACATTACTTTTAAAATACAAATACACTTAAAATACACTTAAAATATACTACACCAATAGTATGTCTTCAAATACAATACATTTAAATACAATACACTAATAGTGCATTTTATAATACTACACTTTAACACATTACTTTTAAAATACAAATGTACTTAAAATAGACTTAAAATTGAATATACTAATAGTATATTTAACAGTACCACACTTAAGCACATTACTTTAAAAATACAAATGTACTTACAATACATTTAAATGCAATACACTAATAGTGTATTTTAAAATATTACACTTAAGTACATAACTTTTAAAATACAAAGATACTTAAAATACACTTAAAATATAATACACTAATAGTATACTTTATAATGCTACACTTTAGCCCATTACTTTTAAAATACAAATGTACTTAAAATACATTGAAATAGAATATACTAATAGTGTATTTCATAATACTACACTTAAGTACTTGACTTTAAAAATACAAATGTATTTACAATTCATTTAAATACAATACACTAATAGTGTATTTTATAATACTACACGTTAACACATTACTTTTAAAATACAAATGTACTTAAAATAGACTTCAAATTGAATATACTACTAGTATAATTAACAATACCACACTTAAGCACATTACTTTAAAAATACAAATGTACTTACAATACATTTAAATACAATACACTAATAGTGTATTTTATAATACTACACTTAAGTACATAACTTTTAAAATACAAAGATACTGAAAATACACTTAAAATATAATACACTAATAGTATACTTTATAATGCTACACTTTAGCCCATTACTTTTAAAATACAAATGTACTTAAAATACATTTAAATACAATACACTAATAGTGTATTTCATAATACTACACTTAAGTACATGACTTTTAAAATACAAAGATACTTAAAATACACTTAAAATATAATACACTAACAGTATACTGTATAATGCTACACTTTAGCACATTACTTTTAAAATACAAATGTACTTAAAATAGACTTAAAATACAATATACTAATAGTATATTTGACAATACTACACTTTAGCACATTACTTTTAAAATACAAATGTACTTACAATACATTTAAATACAATACACTAATAGTGTACTTTATAATACTACACTTAAGTACATAACTTTTAAAATACAAAGATACTTAAAATACACTTAAAATATAATACACTAATAGTACACTGTATAATGCTACACTTTAGCACATTACTTTTAAAATACAAATGTACTTAAAATAGACTTAAAATACAATATACTAATAGTATATTTGACAATACTACACTTTAGCACATTACTTTTAAAATACAAATGTACTTACAATACATTTATATACAATACACTAATAGTGTATTTTATAATACTACACTGAAGTATATAACTTTTAAAATACAAAGATACTTAAAATACACTTAAAGTATAATACACTAATAGTATACTTTATAATGCTACACTTTAGCACATTACTTTTAAAATACAAATATACTTGAAATACACTTAAATTATAATACACTAATAGTATATTTTACAATACTACACTTAGCACATTACTTTTAAAATACAAATATACTTAAAATACATTTAAAATACAATACACTAACAGTATATTTTATAAAACTATATTTAAGTACATAACTTTAATAATACAAATGATTTTAAAATATATTTAAAATACACTAAACTATAAGTATATTTTTAAATACCATACTTAAGTACTGTACTTGATAAATAGAGTGTACTTAAAATATACTTTCTGAAAATTAAATATATTTAAAGTACACTTAAGTACACATTTTTTTGACCTGGGATGTAATGTGAAATTCACTGTGTTCCACTGCAGTATTTGACATATTGTGAACAACAATCATTGATTGCAAAATGTATCTGTAATGATGAAGTATTCCATAGTATTTGGGTTGTACAATGCAGTAGGCTAACAGCACCAGTGGGGATGTTAGACAACAGCAGCTGTAGTAGTTGTAGCTGTAATGAGCCTGATTTATTAGTCAGGGTATCAGCGGGCTTGAAGTTCAGCAGCAGATGTAAACACTGGCGCATATGATCCATTAATTATACAACTCCTCAGCACTACACATACGGACACAAATACATAAACAACACAAAAGCACTCAGGCATAGGCCTACTATGTCCTTCTAAAAAGTAATTCTTCACTTCAGAAGTTCAAAGCAGTAAAGTTTACACACAGACGCATGAACACACACGGAGATACAAACACGCACGCACGCACATACACGCACGCACGCACATACACGCACGCACGCACGCATGCACGCACGCACACACACACTCACACTCACACACACACACATCACCCTAAGTTAAGAGATACAGAATTACTGATTAAAGAGCACACACACACAATACAGAACAAATAGTGTCTGTAAATAAGGGACGCATTATTTTATCTAAATTTCTTCAAACACATTCTGTGCCACTCTTTGGCTGAAGCTAATTGCCTCCATAGAGCCTTTTTGGTGTGGAATTACTTTGTATTAATGAGGACGCCCATAT
>NC_085867.1:34796094-34805622 GCF_034702125.1 Engraulis encrasicolus | reverse complement strand
TTTCTGGTCTTTGGAATAAGGGACGCTGAACCTCGTATGTCATAGCCGACGAGAATTTTTTTTTTTTTTTTAACAAAAAACGCCCTAAGTGTCGAATTTTGAGCTCTTCAAACAAACTCCTTGCTGGTCTCAGTCATTTTTTTTTACCATACTGCGTTAATCGCATCCTTACTCACTCCATCACTTAGGCCTAATGTAATCTATAATATAATATAAGATCCAAATGTTTGCGTTGTAATAGGATACCGCTTACAGCAACAGTTCACTTAATTACTGGTATGCACTCAACAACCGAATACCCCACGGGGATGATCATTTCAGACACAA
Organism: Engraulis encrasicolus; assembly: GCF_034702125.1. Lineage (NCBI taxonomy): Eukaryota > Metazoa > Chordata > Actinopteri > Clupeiformes > Engraulidae > Engraulis > Engraulis encrasicolus. The sequence continues at coordinate 34,805,295 of NC_085867.1, read as the reverse complement.
AAGTTACGTGGCCATGATAGACGGTTGCTGCCTAGGGTTGTGCCGATAGACAATATCATCGTCCATCGGCGATGGACAGCTGGCATCACGATGGATGGCAAACATCGTGATGCCAAGGAATCTTGTACTTGTGTATTTTTGAAGCCGCTGCTATAGTAATCATTACGGTACTTGACATTTTCCTGGTGAACCAGAAGCTATGTGTTGACGCCCAGGGGGCTGGGCTACACAATTCTTACAGGCTACTACTGGTTCACCAGGAAAACTTGACATCACATTACCGTAAAATCCGTAGTAGCAGCAGCGGTTTTCAAGACAAGTTGTGAACACAAGCCCCTAGTGAATTATATAACTACGAAAAAAACACAATGGAATTTTAAAAAAAACTTGTGAACTAAGCCCAACTATTGTTTGCTGCAGATGTATGTAAGTAGGCCTAAGTGATATCGTTCATTTATTTCTGTGACCTAAGTTGTCGACTACAAAGGGGACTCTTTACGCATTACCTGGCTCCTCCGGTGTAACATGACGATAAGCAATTCGGCAATTGCGACAGTGTAACATTTCATGTTTAACGGTTCACCTCAAAATGTTTAATCGCTATTCGCGGTGGAGATGTCTTGTGAAGCAGCCAGAGTGTACACTTCTGATAAGCCCACTGTCAATAAGGTGAGCAAGCGGTTCCATGTCCGCCCACTCGTCTTCATGGCTTCACCGCCAGAACTACTTGTAGAACTATCCATTGATCAACTCCATTGATGAGGGAAAAAAAGTCTCGATATGACCTAAAACAAAACATTCCTTATTCTAGTGCTAGGAATTGACAAAGTCGGGGCTAAAATCCATTGCAAAGCCTCTCGAGAGGGCACGCAATCACGCATGGGTTCTCATCTCTTTCCCATTTAGTTTTCTGGTGAGCGAGAGGGGCTAAAGTTATAGCCTACTAGCCTGTGCAAAAACGCAGCGCATATGTCGTCTTAAAATAGTTACACAGATAAATAACTCACAGATGTAACAAATTTATTGACAAGTCTCCCAAAAACGCCACGCAATGAACTGATGGTAAAGTAGCAAGCACTGGGCTTGCAGGTGACACCGTGACACGGGAGGAGAGACAGGAAGGGCGAGGGGGAGGGGTCAGCGGGGGATCTCTGCATCTCAGCGACCATCTCACAAAGCAGCTGAGCAAGAACGCTGAGGAGGTTTTTAAAAAAATCCCCCAGAATGTAATAATAATATTAATATATTTCACTTACTCTTAAATTAAATAGAATTAAATAATAACTTAGCTGAAGATGAATAATAAAAATAAATACAAAATATATCAATATATTTTTTTAATTATTAGACGATGTCATCGTCCATCGCATCGTCTCACTGTAAACATCGTCAGCTGTCAATTAGGGGGACATCGCCCAAGCCTATTGCTGCCAGCCACTTGTGGTGTGCTGGTAGAGAAGGCTAGAGTATACATAACACATGCACGCCACGGTTATGGCACATCATACAGATGTCGCTTCGTCCAACTATCCCACATCATCCGCACTAAGCGTCAAGCGAGAGCGATATGCAGTGCATTTCCAAGCACAACATGCTGAATAGAAGCTGCAGGGCACCAAGTTTAAATACCACAGCCAGTACCAATAGCGGACCAAAAACAGTCACTAAATGTAAACAATTGGCACGAAAGCAGTACTTGTCAGTCACCTTTGTGAATTTTTTCGCCAATGAGTGAGTGGTTTGTGCAATTCCGACCACATCTTCAAGCACAACGAACAGGGCAGACAGACAACTTAAAGTGGACCTCCGGGATTTTGGACACCGGACCTCATTTCCGAGTCAGCCAGGGTGTAAACAATGTGTGCAGAACATTTTTTTCACATTCCATGCAGTCCTTGTGAATTCGCATGTCCATGTTGCTAAGCTAGCGAAAGTGAACGGCTATTGGTAGCCTGCCCACAAAAATAGTCTTATCCAGTTGCAACAACATTCAAAACAACCCCGTTATTATGCCAGACTGCAAGTGTAAATATTTGTTTTGATGTCTGTTCCTGGTCGCTAACCACTGTTGATGTTATAGATCTGCGCACAAGGTCTTATGTCGTTAGCCACATTTGGCTACATAGCTACAAGGCTACAGTACAGTAGTCAGACTGCAGGCATTGTGGCGCGAGTGCTAAACCGATGTATTGTTTGTTTGCTACTTACTCAGTCATTGTAGCTTCATTTATTTTTACACACTAGAAAGAAAGCGTTCGTATTTCACAGAATATTGACAGTTTGACTCCGTAAACTACCGGAGATCTGTACCGCCACGAAAACAAGGAAGTAGCGAGACGACCAACCACAGCGTCTTTTCTCTGCGACCTTCGCAACCATTTGACGTGTAGTCAGGATTTTCTTGAGGCGCGCGACAGCGGTTGCAGAGCCTCTGCGCGGGGGGCGTGGTCGTGCACAGACGGTTGCAGAGGCTTTGCAACCGTCAGCGCCAATAAGTATAAATTGGCCTTAAGACAAGGTCTGAGCACACAGCACATCAAATCTTGAGTCAGATGGGCTACAGCAGCAGAAGTGTGCCAACATCGGGTGCCACTCGTGTCAGCTAAGAACAGGAAAATTAAGCAACAATTTGCACAGGCTCACCATAAATGACACTAGAAGATCAGAAACATGTTGCCTGGTCTGATGGTATTAATTTCTAATGCAACACTCAGGTTGTATGGTCAGAATTTGGCATCAACAACATGAAAACATCCACCCTGCCTTACATCAATGATGGTTGTAAAGGCGTTGGGATCAATTGATCTTAGTTGGAATGTCACAGCCTACCTGAGTTTTGCTGCTATTACGTAGATAAAGCAGTTCTGAAGGCAAAGGTGGGTCCAACCCAGCACTTAAGTGGTGTGACTGGTGTAAGAGGTGTGTCCGGTGTAAGTAGCCGGTGAGTGTATGAGTCAGTAACATTTCAGCAGCAGCACACGTCAGGGCGGCGAAACAACAGCTAGTGCCACTATTGTATGGATTTTTGTTTTGTTTGCTTGTTTTAAGTGGACTATCTAAGAAGCATATTCATTGCAGCCTGTCAACCACCAATTACTAATTGATTTATTGGCGTTAAATGTCGATACTCCACCTGACATCTGAGCCGAGAAAAAAAATCATCTTTCACCTATAGTACCTACAGTATATTGTCACCTACAGTATATTGTCATTGGCGTCCCAATTCTTTGTCATATCACCTTTGAAAATACAGTACACTCAGACTGGGAAAGTTTATCACAGTAGTGGTGAGGCATGGGGAAATATGGTGGTGCATATGGGTGCGTTATGAGTGACATCATGGAGGGTGCCAACATATAGAGGGTTGATTTACCGAGATCGAGGTGCTTTTCTGTAGCAAAACTGTATTCATCAGTTCGTTTTTTCACTGTAGCCTATGAAATTGCAGCACACTCGGCTTCAGGGAGTTGAAGCGGTTGTTGTAAGGCGTGTAGGAATGTAGGGATGCATGTGTGGGGCGTTGTGATGGCGGCCAGGGTGTTTGGTGCAGGGAAGGGGTAGTTGAATGGGGTTGCTTTTCACTATCAAAGCTATTCAGCTGGCATTAGTGGCCTGATGATGGGCCACAGCAGCCCAATGCACAGTCAAAGACTAGGAAAATGGTGGGAAAGTGAGGATGGGTAGTTGGATGGGGAGATTTTCTATTTATGAAAACTGTATTCATTTGGCATTTGTGTCCTATCGCCCTGTCTGAGCAGTATATGGAAGTACAGTACACTCACCCTGGCAGAGTTCATAACAGTGGTGGTGAGGCGTGGGGACATAGGGTGGGGGTGTTAAGCTGTGCCAGCATGGAGGGTGCCAACACATGGCAGAGTGTTGAATTACGGTGCTTTTCTGTATCAAAACTGTATTCATCATTTGGTATTAGTGCACTAATGCACAGTAGCCAGGGCTGGATTAGGATGGATCGGGGCCCCTAGGCTACTTTAGGCCCCCACGGAAGGCAAATTCTTTATTACACAGACAGTGTATTAAAAGTATTAAAAATATGTAAAATTTTAGAGTACCAGTTCATGTCAAAATTCTTCAATTATTCATTTGAAACCCCTTTGGTCAGCATTGAGTTCTCATTGCATGTTATTCTTTGGGGGGGGGGGGGGGGGATTGGTCTCCCTAACAGATGACTTTGGCCTGAGCCAAGCCAAAAATGTCAGAGGAGATAAGGAACAGGGTGGGGGGTTGTGGTATTTGCCATTAGTGCCCTATAATGCCCTGTCACAGTATCCTATATAGTATACTGAATGGGTCCTGTACAGAGGTGCTTTTCTGCACTTTATCTAAACTGTATTCATTTGGCATGAGTACATTAATAGCCCATGACAGCACACCCGGCAGTAGTGGAAACACATGAAGAAATGGTAGGGTTTTGTTGGTTTGTGTGGGGGTGGGTGGAATGAAGGCCCACATGGTGGGGTGCAGGAAAGGGGGATGAGGGACCTTTTCTGTGCTCTATCTAAACTGTATTCATTTGGCATTAGTACCCTAATGCCCTGTCACAGTAGCCTATGAAAGTACAGCAGGGGTGGTGGTGATGCATGGACAAATGGCATGGGGGCGGAATGAAGGCCAACGTGGTGGGGTGCAGGGAAGAGGGAAGAGGGGTACTTCCAGGGCTGGACTGGCCATCTGGCATAGCGGGCATTTCCCAGTGGAGCCCACACCCTTGTGTGCCCCTGTTTTCAGAAATGTAACAGTTTTTTTTTAACATTTCTGAACTTAGGGGCCCACGAGGGTACGGGGCCCATTGGCCAGTCAGGTCTCCGCCACTAATGATAAGGGGCCCCTTTTATTTTTTAATTTTTAAAAAAAAAGGTTTTATGCCTTTATTTGACAGGACAGTCGAAGATTGTGACAGGAAGCGAATGGGACAGAGAGACAGGGGAGGGTCGGGAAATGACCCTGGCCGGACTCGAACCGGGGTCCCCGTGGGTGGACATGCAATGCAAGCCCATTAGGAGCCCCTTCAAGCCCAAAGTGCCTGGGCCCTATTCCTCCCTCAGGCCAGCCCTGGGTACTTCTCTTTATCAAAAGCTGTATTCAGAAAGCAGTGGTGCGCTAATGCCACATCACAGCGGCCTTTGACAGTGGCCATTCATCACAAAGTTTGTGTGCAGGCCCCAATTAGTCTTGCAGCAGGAGCGATTTATCTTAAAAGTGGGGGCATAAAGGCGAACGCATCCATGCAGATGATGCTGTGTGTGCTGCGTGGGTCACATTGATGGGCTCGCAGGCAAAACACCAGCTTACCCCCTAAACCTATAAACACATACACACACACACACGCACACACACACACACACACACACGTACGCACGCACGCACACACACACACACACACACACACACACACACACACACACACACATGCACACACACACACCACACCCATGATGGATTGATAAGGGCATTGAGAGGAGATCAATGCTACCTGCTGGAAGATAGATGTATTATCTAAGGCTATGAACTCCCTCCCTCCTGAAAGTGTGGTGTTGAACTTGACCCACTGATCAAGGTGCACATGCTAAGCTCCCACAACTGCTCACTTGAAGTTAGGTAGTGTGTTTATTACTTTGTGTGTGTGTGTGTGTGTGTGTGTGTGTGTGTGTGTGTGTGTGTGTGTGTGTGTGTGTGTGTGTGTGTGTGTGTGTGTGTGTGTGTGTGTGTGTGTGTGTGTGTTTAACCATTTCTCTCCCCCACGGTCCATTTTCTGTTTGTTGTAATGTATGCTTTGTAATATTTTGTCCATTTTTGTTGTCCAATGTATGCATTGTAATATTTTTTATAATATACTATATAATATATTTTATAATATATAAAATGCAAATATTTTAATAATAGTATATGAAGAAAAAGTAAGATAAAACTAAAAATTATGTGTGTGTGTGCGTGCATGCGTGTGTGCGTGCGTGCGTGTGTGCGTTTGTGTGTGTGTATTGTGTGTGTCAAATGAATGTGTATTGGTGATGAAGATGTCCATCTGTTGGCATAGATTCATGATGTCAGTATACCGCATGCTGCAGCTCCTCTTCCCTGCAGTTCAGTCTGACTGCTGTCATGCTGTGATTGGGCGCCTCACGACCATACATTAGGCAAACACTCACAGGTGGGCTGACTGACAGCTTGCTCCATGGCAACCATGTGAAGGCACAGTCTGGAAGAACATTATGTCAAAATCAACGTCCCTTAATAAATGTAGTCTATACACTGGCATAAAACACACTGACAGAAGACACACATGGATGCACAGACACATAAACACAATACACACCTCTCCTCTGTCTGTCTGTCTGTCTGTCTGTCTCTCTCTCTCACACACACACACACACACACACACACACACACACACACACACACAGAGTTAGTCACAAACACAAACTTCTTGTGCAGTGATGCTTGTCATAGCAGAGGTTGGTCTATTCATGTAAAACAGTATTGTGTTGAAAGTTTAGGGATTGGCCGATGGACCAAACACAAGCTTCAGTCAGTGGACTCCCATGTTTTAAAATACACAAAGCATGCACTAAAAGGTCTCAATCTATCAATTGAATTGATTTTTAAAAGACAGCACTGACAGAATACAAGGTTAAGAACTTTAAAAGGTCAATTGGTAGCATCAACGTTATTATGAGACTCATATTGTCCATATCATCATTTATATCATCAGATAACTCCCTTTATTATTAGAGTTTACGTAGAGCTGCAGTGACCGGAATCTTCATATTAATGTCAGAAATTTAAAAAAGAACATTTGTTTTGACAACAACAACAATGATGTTATGTATACAGTAGTGGGCCTTTGGCCAATTGCTGACTAGACTTTATTATCTGTGTCGTATTCAGTGGCACATGATTGAGTGGGCGATGACGGTGCCAGAGGCCGTATTGCTCGACATTTACAAGGCAAGCATTTTAAAACCTAATATATTTGGTCATAACCTCACGCTTGTGAATGGAATAAACATAATGTGCATTACTGAAAAAGAACACGTAAAAGAGGCATGCAGTTCTTTGCTATTTCAGCAGATCTGTTCCCTTACTTGTCCAGAATGAATTTCATTACCTAAATGGCGTTTCTTTTCTTGCCCTATGCACTGCTGCTCAAGTGAAATCCAGACCTTTGAAGTATTGAGAAATATAACATTTCCAGTGTCAATTTAGCAGCCGTGGCCTAGTGGTTAAGGAGATGGGCTTTAGATCAGAGGATTGCAGGTTCAAATCCCACCCTTGCCACTCCCCACCACACTCCTTGGCTGAGGTACCATTTAGCAAGGCACTTAACCCCCCACTGCTCCAGGGACTGTAACCAATACCCTGTAGTTAAAAAAATGACTGTAAGTCGCATTGAATATAAAAACGTCAGCTAAGTGTAATGTAATCTAATGTGAAATTCACTGTGTTCCACTGCAGTATTTGACATATTGTGAACAACAATCATTGATTGCAAAATGTATCTGTAATGATGAAGTATTCCATAGTATTTGGGTTGTACAATGCAGTAGGCTAACAGCACCAGTGGGGATGTTAGACAACAGCAGCTGTAGTAGTTGTAGCTGTAATGAGCCTGATTTATTAGTCAGGGTATCAGCGGGCTTGAAGTTCAGCAGCAGATGTAAACACTGGCGCATATGATCCATTAATTATACAACTCCTCAGCACTACACATACGGACACAAATACATAAACAACACAAAAGCACTCAGGCATAGGCCTACTATGTCCTTCTAAAAAGTAATTCTTCACTTCAGAAGTTCAAAGCAGTAAAGTTTACACACAGACGCATGAACACACACGGAGATACAAACACGCACGCACGCACGCACGCACATACACGCACGCACGCACGCACGCACACACACACTCACACTCACACTCACACTCACACACACACACACATCACCCTAAGTTAAGAGATACAGAATTACTGATTAAAGAGCACACACACACAATACAGAACAAATAGTGTCTGTAAATAAGGGACGCATTATTTTATCTAAATTTCTTCAAACACATTCTGTGCACACTCTTTGGCTGAAGCTAATTGCCTCCATAGAGCCTTTTTGGTGTGGAATTACTTTGTATTAATGAGGACGCCCATATTCTGCGAAACATTTCGATGTCCGTGAGACGGAATATAAACAAGGGCTGTGGCGTCAATATGCATACCTTTTCTTCTTCTTTTTTCCCTGCAACTTCTTTTGACTTTCGTTCACTCATTTCTTCTTGTTTTTGTTTCTTGTTTCTTTTCGCCCCTGAAATTGGTTAGCATTTAGTAATATAATCCTCCAAACTGTTCCAAAAGTGCATCAGAAAGTGGGAGCTGTGTGTGAAGGATTTTTTTGAGGTAGCCGGCGTACAAAACAACACCTGGAGCCGGAGAGAAGCAATCTGTGTTGGGGTAGGGTGTGGGTGGTGCTGTCGTGTGTGTGTGTGTGTGTGTGTGTGTGTGTGTGTGCGTGCGTGCGTGCGTGCGTGCGTGCGTGCGCGCGCGTGTGCGTGTTTGAAGTTTATTGGCAATGCATGTAATAGAACTTTCAATTAAATCTCCCATTGCACCTTTCACTTCCCAGAGCTATCAGAATTACGCAGGATTTTCTCGTTGTTAGTAATTGAATGAAATCCCTGTGAGACATCCCTAGATTACCCACACAAACTCCACCATCAACGCCACCACACACAAGTGATACAGGGAAATTATTCAGTTAACATGAATTAAATTAAAATGACTTAAAATTAAACGACTAGACAGAACTTGTTTGGGGGGCTGGATGAAGACTTTCCATCCTCTATTTCTTTCTTGCATTCTCTCTGTCTTATCTTCTTTGAAATGTGCCTGTCTGCCTGCCTGCCTGTCTGACCGTCTACCTGTGTGTTTTCCTTTCTTTCTTTCGTTCTTTCTTTCTTTCTTTCTTTCTTTCTTTCTTTCTTTCGTGCAATCATGGGTAAGCCGGGCGTCAGACTTGTAGCCCAAAAGTTGCCGGTTCGACTCCCGACCCGCCAGGTTGGTGGGGGGAGTAATTAACCAGTGCTCTCCCCAATCCTCCTCTGTGGCTGAGGCAACCTGAGCATAGTACCGCCCCGCCACACTGCTCCCTTTCAGGTGCCATTTCGGGGGCTGCCCGCCCCTAGCATGTGAGGCAT
>NC_085867.1:34783594-34786094 GCF_034702125.1 Engraulis encrasicolus | reverse complement strand
TGTAGGCCTACCATAGACTTCCATTGCTATGCTTAATATGGCAATATTGTTCAACTAGGCAATGCAAACACATAGATTAAAAAAAACTCATCTCATATGTTTCCAGGGCTTAACTACATATGAGCAATTTCCTGAAATGAGGTGGATGGTTCCTTTAAATAAGTTATTTCTCATGTATTATCCCCATACAACAATTTCTTTCTTGTTGCCGGTGCTGCAGAGAGACAATAGCGGCCTGACCTGATCCATGACAAATCTCTGCGTCTGTGTGCCGCATCGCATGTGTGTCTCTCCGGGGGGGTTTGGGCTAAGCTGTATGACCTCATGGATGCTATCTCTCACCCCCGACACGCCGAGCCGAGAGGCACATCAGCTGCATCCCCCGGGGGGAAGCTGGAAGTCATCAGAGAAATAGCCTGGAAAATGACAAGCACTGAAGCTGCCACTTGATTAGCTTTAAACCATGACAGATCATGTCACCGCAGCTGCCGTAACAGCTAGGGCGCCATAGCTGCAATAGTGATCAGCCGCCAGGGCTGGACTGTATAAAAGAAAGAATAAAACAAACAAACAAACAAGCAAAACAAAAAAACATAGGGGTTTCTTTGTCTAGAGAAGTAGCCCCTCACCCAGAACCCCCAGCCCACTGCAACACTATGATAGTCCACTGTCTATATATTACAGTAAAGATATGTCCTGCCCCATTTAAATTCTCTTAGAAAAAAAAAACACTGGGGAGATGGTCAGCCCACTGGGTAAATGCCCTGTATTCCAGATGACCAGTCCAACCCTGGCAGCAGTTACCCCCGCTCCCCACGCTACACCTCTGTGTCTTCCTTCCATCACGTCCAGTGGTGGAGGACACATCTGACATCGAGGAGTCAACCATCTTCTTTATCCCACTCATTGTGCTGCTCGTTTCTCTCTCTCTCTCTCTCTCTCTCTCTCTCTCTCTCTCTCTCTCTCTCTCTCTCTCTCTCTCTCTGTATGCGGCAGTGGCGTTGTCACGCAACATGGCCGCTGGCGACAGATGCGAGCGTGGGCGGACGCTTCAGGAAACTGTTATCCGCTATCAGCTCATGTGTATCAGTGGGGCTGCATGGGGAGAGCTGATGTGGAGAGATGGGGGGGTGTGGAGCTTCAGCTATGGATGGATTACTGAGAAAGGAAGTGGAGGTCCTCATAATGTCACCCACCCCCCCCCCCCCTGCCTCACCGTTCATGGCTAAATTCCCTTTGGCTGATTCCCAGAGGCATTTCCGAAATAAAAATAGCGACGTCAGTGATGTAACAATACAGGCCAATGGAAGTTTCCATTGTCTACTTCTTTCCTCTCAGGGTGCTGTGGGAAAATGTGAAGAACTGGTATTAGGGGGTGTGAATCAATTGAGATAGAGTGAGTGAAGTCAGGCGTTGCAGGTGGGTACTGAGTAGGCCTCCTGTAAGGCTTGGTGTCTTTCTGTCTGTGTACTGTCTGATAATAATTTATCTTTAATAACAACTGCACTGTAACAAATAGCTGTTTATTTACGGCAATTCTGCAACAGCATTCTACTGTTTTTCACTCTACAGTATTCGCCGTTGTGGAAAAAACTAGAGATGCACCGGATCCTGATTTTTAGGATCCTGCCGGATACCAGATCCACTGCTTAAGATCCTGCCGGATCCGGAACCGGATACCGGATCCTACAAAAGGGTTGAAACATATAGTCTACTCGCACACGTGGGCCCTTTTTATTACGTTGGCGCAAACTATTTTTTAGACTCATTGGTTTATTGCCACACTGCCTGCAATAGCCGCTTCCAAAGGGATTTCACTCCATACAGTGATTGGGGTTGTGAAAGACTGAAAAGCCTAGGCTAGACATGCACCAGACCCTGATTTTTAGGTAACATGCCAGATACCGGATCCACTGCTTAAGATCCTGCCGGACCCGGATCCTGTGAAAAACTCTATTATCCTGACGGATCCGGAACCGGAACCGGATCCGGTGCATCTCTAGAAAATAACAAGGGCTGAATCTCAAATGGTGCACTTGTGCACTTTAGTGTTCATGTTTCAGTGCGCATGCCATATTAGTTACGCACTGAAACATAGTGCCCGAAGTGCACAAGTGTGCCATTTGAGATTCAGCCAAGTTATTTTAGGCAGCACCATTGAAACCCAATATCACCTGAAGAACTGAAGTCATTCTGACTGGTTAAAGATTATCTGATACTATCAAGCATGATGAAACAATTTCTAAGGAAACTACAATACTTAAAAAGTGTTTGATGCAGCAAAGTGTGAGTAGCACATGCATTTTGATAGTGATGAAAGTGTGAATGGCTGAAACATTTTAAGAACTTGTAACACTCTTGCAACAAGCAGCCCCATCTAAACCAATCTGCTAATCAGTGCCTGGCCTCACCTGAGTAGGGCTGTTATGCCATTATTCAATTACGGGCGTCACCTGCCAAGGGCCTGATGACTCTGGTCACATGGTACTCTTGCACCTGT
>NC_085867.1:34766094-34778594 GCF_034702125.1 Engraulis encrasicolus | reverse complement strand
AACATGTCCTGCGACACATGCAGACAGAGAGACAGAGAAGAAACAGACACACAGACACAGACGCACGCACACATCATCAGAAACATTTTCAAGAAAGAGCAATATAATTGTATAAATAAATATGAAGGATATGTTTTAGTCATCCAGTGTAGGCATTCAAGAATAACGCAGTTCAGCAGAGTCTACCTTCGTTCTGTGACCACAGTGGTCAGTTGAATAAATTGAATAAATGTTTGTGTTCTTTTCTTCGCCTCATCCTTTAGAAACTGCCTTTGCACCACGCTCTCTGGCTGTGCCAACCACCCACTCACTGGAGCAGAGCAGAGCTTGTCTGTGCCTTGTTTGTTGTTTGTTTGTGTGCATCTCTCTCTCTCTCTCTCTCTCTCTCTCTCTCTCTCTCTCTCTCTCTCTCGGTGTTGTCACAGGGCATAGGAGTCAAGGCCGCGATGGGGGACTACAGTGCCTTGACATGTGCTGTCCGCTGCCAGTCTGCATATCTCCCCCCGTCTAATGGAGGCAATAATGGCAAGGAAAGTGCAGAGCAGTGCAGAGCACGTGGGAGCTGACCATGGTGCTGATATGGGAACTGGCCGTGGTGCTGAAAGCATAGCCTTGCGCTGAGTAGTGGCAGTGCGCCCACATTGACTGCCACGTGATGTGTGTTGTCTGTTTGTTTTCCAGTTAATCTGTTTTTTTTCTGTTGCAGGCTGATGTTATTATCAACAACATAGAATATTTCGAGCTGTGTTGTTCTCTTGATAATGAAGGAATGAAGGAGAGGTTGAGGTCTTCCTTTTTCAGTGAGCGGAGTTTGATGCGAACAATCTGTCCAATTAAATTCAATTAATCGATTCCTCTGTGATGGCATCTCTGAGGAGTTCACCTGCATTCGGATCGCAGCACACACCTGCTGAGGGAGTCCCAAAAGCGTCTGTTTATATCCGAAAAACGGCTCACAAAGTTTGGCACATCAAGGGAAAACTATCGCCAACGCCCAGTCGAACCTATAGAGTTGGAGCCATTCAGATTTTTTCTCTTTCCATGTGACTTCCAGCTGACTTCCAAGAGAATTTGAAAATGGGGAAAAAAGGGTAAATGAATGGATTTGGAAAAGGAAATTAATTGTCCGAATCTTGCAAAGAGCAATTCAGGGTACAGTCAAGAAAAAAAAAACAGCTCTGCCATCTACTGTAAGTATACTTCACTCTTGTATAACAATGCTTGTTGAGCACAAGCCTGCCAGGTTTCACTGTCAGTGTGGAAGGTCATTTATTGAGGAGCTCAGTCAGTGTTGGGTAACTCAAACTCTATTGTTTTCTTGGTCAAAAGAGCAGCTCGTGTTGCAGGTTTTATATGCCAGTGTACCTTATGGCTCTGTAACCTGATTGCTCAGGATGAATAGAGACTTAGTAAGTAAAATGAAAATAGCAGAATACAAGCAGCTAAGAAAAAATATATACAGTAGAGGGCCTTATATGAAAACATCCTTGTCCACATAGAAACAAAGGAAAACATGATATATATTACAGGAAGAGGGGTCAACAGAAGTGCAAATGACACCATTGAGCAGCCTACACACCCTGTGAAGCACGTCATCACTTATCTGTCATAGTGGATATGATGCAGAGAAGCGGAGAAGCACAAGGACAGTAAAGCCATCAAGCACATGAATGACTCTCACACTGGCCTTTCATCCAAACGGTCGCCAAGATATATGTTTTCATACATGTGTGCATGCACACAAGCACGCACGCATGCACACACATCACATGAATGCACATGCACGCACACACACGCGCGCGCACACACACGCACACGCACACGCACACGCACACACACACGCACACACACACGCACACACACACGCACACGCACACACACACACACACACACATACACAAACATACCCAGGAGCAAAAATCTGAAACGCACATGTGTTACAGCATAACATGATGCACACTGCAGCTTCTCTTTCATACATTTGCCACATTTTGCAGTCATGCCATAACAACTTAATTTTATCATTGCCATTTTTTGAATTCTGTTTTTTTTTTCCCTCGTGGAATTTTTATCAATATTATCATGAATTTGCCAGGAGGGATGATTCACACCACCAGACACTAGCGTTGTGCTGTGCAAGTTCAACATCTTGACTCTTGCAGCATTGCAAGCTGTGGCTGGAAGTTCGAAATGAAGTTTTAATTGGAAGTGACAGTCAGATTTGCCTAGAGTTGGTTGTTATTGTGAGAGATTGGCAAGTGACAGATATGACTAGACATTATGCCGACTGGTGTGTCCTCCTGTCCTTGCTAGAGGGTAGGCTAGGCCACAGGGTTGTGTTGTGTTGTGTTGTGTTGTGTTGTGTTGTGTTGTGTTGTGTTGTGTTTTGCTGTGTTGTGTTGTGTTGTGTTGTGTTGTGTTGTGTTGTGTTGTGTTGTGCTGTGCTGTGCTGTGTTGTGTTGTGTTGTGTTGTGTTGTGTTGTGTTGTGTTGTGTTGTGCTGTGTTGTGCTGTGCTGTGCTGTGCTGTGCTGTGTTGTGTTGTGTTGTGTTGTGTTGTGTTGTGTTGTGTTGTGTTGTGTTGTGCTGTGCTGTGGTGTGGTGTGTTGTCTCATGTTGTGTCGTGTTGTGTCGTGTTGTGTTGTGTTTTGCTGTGTTGTGTTGTGTTGTGTTGTGTTGTGTTGTGTTGTGTTGTGTTGTGCTGTGCTGTGCTGTGCTGTGTTGTGTTGTGCTGTGCTGTGCTGTGCTGTGCTGTGCTGTGTTGTGCTGTGCTGTGCTGTGTTGTGTTGTGCTGTGCTGTGCTGTGCTGTGCTGTGCTGTGCTGTGCTGTGCTGTGCTGTGCTGTGCTGTGCTGTGTTGTGTTGTGTTGTCTCATGTTGTGTTGTGTTCTGCTGTGTTGTGTTGTCTTGTGTTGTGTTGTGTTGTGTTGTGTTTTGCTGTGTTGTGTTGTGTTGTGTTGTGTTGTGTTGTGTTGTGTTGTGTTGTGTTGTGTTGTGTTGTGTTGTGTTGTGTTGTGTTGTGTTGTGTTGTGTTGTGGTGTGGTGTGGTGTAGTGTGGTGTGTTGTCTCATGTTGTGTTGTGTTCTGCTGTGTTGTGTTGTCTTGTGTTGTGTTGTGTTGTGTTTTGCTGTGTTGTGTTGTGTTGTGTTTTGCTGTGTTGTGTTGTGTTGTGCTGTGTTGTGGTTGGCCACTTCTGTTAGCCAGCTGGGCTCCTGTTGCTTTGTCCTGCAGCGCCCCTACATGTCTGGGTTTGCCAGGGTATTATTGTCCTGGTTGCCATGTGGGGTGTAAAACATGGACAAAGTGCTGGGCTCTCTGCCCTTGTTAATTTGTGTTTTGGCCTTAGAGTCTCTCTGGTACGTATGCCTACTGTGTTCCTAACCCAGAAAGGCAAAATTCAGATTTTTACCAGCGGTACTGTACAATAAACTATTCAACTATTTATTACTGTTACTTTATATTTTCTATTTACAGCATCCATGATGTTCTATGAAGCCGGTTCCATCAATGTTTGAATTTGTACAAGGTTTGTCCTAGCATAAAAAATGTATACTGTTAATGATTTCGGTTATTTTATGTAGATGTACCCTTGTTGTTGAACACTCAGAAAATGGATGAAAAGGCTGTCTTTGTTTCAAGTAGGCTACATAGGCTTTATTCGTGAAATTGTGTCCTCTCTGATCTGTCTGAGTAACTTTTTTTTTTTTTGACATGTATTTTTATTATTTCAAAAGGTAAACATAACATAATACAGTATTGCATTTTAACGTTCCACTACAATGATATAACAATGTTATATAGTAATATAATACTATAAGTTATAATACAGTATTACACATTCTTAAAGTCCTTATAACCCATATCCCACCCAGAACATTCCTGCCCGGGAAAAAAACAAAAATAGAGCATAATAAAATAAAAAGGAAAATAAATCAAAGAAAACACACACACACACACAGAACACACACACACACACACACACGCACACACACAAAGAGTCACAAGTGGGGGGACGGGGTGGGTGGGGGGCGGGGGCTCTATCCATTACAATTTTAAGTTTATAATATCCATAATATCCACTTCACTACTGTGTCAATCTATGCTGTCTGAGTAACTTAACAGGTTGGTTGGATGATAAAATGGCTTTACACTAAATCTTTTTACCTCTCTCTGGGCTTTCAGCTACAGGCTGTAAGGATGGCAGGTAAACCAAACCAGAAGCACCACAAAGACACAGCAAATACACCAATAGCTATATCCATTGCTGTTTTGGCTTTGTTCAAACTCACAAACATAGGATGAGACACTTCTGTGCCTTCTTTGTCTCATTACTGCAGCTTGTGCTCAAAGGCCTGTAACTTGTGTTCAAAAGCCTGTTCCCTCTGAATCACCCTTCTTTCTTCTCCTATTCTTCTGCCTGAACAAAAAGGCTAGTGACTTACCTTGCCACAGAGCACTTCTGATCAGAGCTGGACTGGCCATCTGGCAAAGCCGGCATTTTCCGGTGGGCCCTGCTGCACCCTCGTGGGCCCCTATTTTCAGAAATGTTTTTTTAAAAAAGCGTTAAAAGTGAGTCAGTACTGCACCTCTAATTATGAGGGGCCCCTTTAGGCCAAAAGTGCCGGGGCCCTATTTCTCTCCCAGTCCAGCCCTGCATGTGATGGTGACTTGCCACAAGGTCTGTTGCATGATTTCCATCATCGGCTTTATTATCAGTGCTCAGTCTTATTATCTGCGCTCGCCCACAGCACTATTTAACCAGCCTCAACCAGGGGCAACATCCAACATTCAGACAGACACAGGCATGCTGCTTCAATTATCTGTGGAGCACAAACACACACAGGCAAACACACGCACACACACACACACACACACACACACACACACACACACACACACACACACACACGCACGCACGCACGCATGCACACATGCACGCACGCACACACACACACACACAACTGCAGGAACTGTAATTGAATAACTGCCTCTTTTAGTGGCGTAGGCGTTCAGTGTCAGGGACATGAGACGTTATTACCGTAGGTAACCTTTCTGACACACACTGCAATACATTCATCTGAATGTGTTAAGGTGCAGCTCATGACTTATGTGTGTATATGACTTGTGACATGTGTATATGGTGTGTGTGTGTGTGTGTGTGTGTGTGTGTGTGTGTGTGTGTGTGTGTGTGTGTGTGTGTGTGTGTGTGTGTGTGTGTGTGTGTGTGTGTGTGTGTGTGTGTGTGTGTGTGTGTGTGCGTGCGCGCGTGCGTGTGCGTGTGTGTGTGTGTGTGTTGTTTGTGCGCGTACGTTTGTACATGCGTGCATGTGCTGGTGAATTTGTGTAATATTGTACTGTATGTGGAGTAGACTCGCACACATACCATATGCTGTGAAAACCGGTTGCTTCATTGGAACACAGAACAACATACTGTATTGACACAGCTGAAAAGACCAAGTTTAAATACGTATTTTATCTGTCTGACATTACAGTGCCAAGTAACTTTGCTTTGTTTTTGAGAATGTGTTATCCAAATGCGTTTGACACAGTTGAAAGGACAACGGTGTATTCTTTTATCTCTCTTACATTACCGTACCACATAACTTTGTTTTGTTTTTGCGAGTGTGTTGTTCAAATGGATTTGAAAGCTTGAGTCTTGCCATGGTGGTGACATATAATTATTTTGTTTGAGGTCTGTGAGGGAGCAAGTTTAAATGTGTCTTCCTAATCTTGTAGTCTCAGTGGCAGGGAGGAATAAGACCAGATAAATATACTTCCTTATCCTCAAAAGTGACCTTTCCAGAGCGCCGGCCCAGCGCTCTCATCTCTGGAAGTCTTAACTGGAGAAGTCTTATCTCAAGCAACTTCTTTGTCCTATTTGAAATGAACAAAGTTTTCCTCTTGCTTCAGACGAGGCAGACAGTGTGGGTGTATTTTGTGTATGTATTTATTGCAGCCATTTATTAAGCCATTGATATATTTTACAGTACATCACTGAGTCCTTGGTTTGTTATGTTCTCATTTTAAAATATTTTTATGGATTTCCAACAAAAGAGCATAGAGCGCTCAGTGCAAATCATCACGCATGATTTCATGAATACTTCATACAACATAAACACCTTTGGGTTATTTAAACATACTAGGCCTACACATATACTATGAAAAATACACCCAATTTACAATAACGTCACGCAATTTAAGGAATCACTCTCTCATATACATATATAGTTTTATTCTGGTACGATAATAATAAGTTAAGAAAAAATGTATCAAAGTCATTTTTTACATATGCGTGTAAGCCCTGCGTCGCCGCGGTGATATAGTGCTTTAATAGTGCCTCTATTAAGACTTCCTGGCTTCCTCTTAGGCATTATGGGGTGTTCAAGGCGGTCTGAATGGGCTGCAAAGTGCCATCTCTCAGGATCTTGACGTCTAATCTCAGCTGAAAGCTTTGATGGATGTCCCCATCGGGCGCTACCTTGTTACACAGACTCATCTGCGAGCACGCTCCTCTTCCCCGTGATTATCATGTGAGCACATTCCATCTCTTTACTGCTGTTTCCTTAACATCGTTCTGAAACGCTTTGTGAAAACGTATTCCTTACTTTTAAATGGCTTTTGATATGGCATGTAGGCCTGCCATGATTTCAGCCATTTTGCAACTGAATGTATTTGTACATGTACAATATGCATGCTACAATGTGTAGTTACGGTAATTATATTTTGACAACACTGCTATTGTACACAGATACTCCTACTGTAACTAGATGTAGTAGTAATAGTAGTAAGTAGTAGTCAAAGAAGAAGAAGAAGAAGAAGAAGAAGAAGAAGAAGAAGAAGACATTACGGCCAGGACAATGACGATAATGACGAAGATAAATGATGCTGATGATGATGACGACAAAAATGTATCTTTCCAAATCACATTTCACATCTTTTATTATTCTTCACACTGCATGGTAATTCATATTCAGGTATTATTTGTTATGTTTACCAACATGCAAAGATGTCACGGGACAGCATTTTGTGTCTGTTGTTTACCCTCACATCTCCTCAATTCCAGCCATGAAAGGCAAACAAGCCCGATCTCCCAAGTAGTCAGAGCGAGGCAGCCTGGAAGCAAGTTGCATTGATTTGTGTGTGTGCGTAGGGTGTGTGTGTGTGTGTGTGTGTGTGTGTGTGTGTGTGTGTGTGTGTGTGTGTGTGTGTGTGTGTGTGTGTGTGTGTGTGTGTGTGTGTGTGTGTGTGTGTGTGTGTGTGTGCGTGTTTGTGTGTGTTTCTATCCTGTGCAAACACACAATTCAGGAAGAAGCTTACCATATGCTGTTTGGTGGTCCATATGTGTGTGTGTGTGTGTGTGTGTGTGTGTGTGTGTGTGTGTGTGTGTGTGTGTGTGTGTGTGTGTGTGTGTGTGTGTGTGGACATTCAAGTTTTTTAAATTGTTGCTTGTTTGGGCCCCACTGACCCTAAAATCGACTGCGGTGATTAACAAGTGGCAGGAGGACAGACGTAGAGGCGAGGTAGGCAGGTGGGCAAGGGCTGGCCTGGGGCCACAAAATAAAAATACATAACCCATTTTAGCCTGAAGACTCCTATATGCTGTTTGACCTTTGGTGCCTGGAGACACAAATACGCTGCATTCAGGTTCTTGGGATTTTAGCTTTTTTAAAATAAAAATGTGGGTATTTTACAGATGAATTAACACATTTTAATATAAGATGAGGGTCTTATGGTTTAAATGCAATCATGTTTCATGTTTTTATGTGCATCAGAGGCTGAGATATTTAAGTTTTCATAGGCTGAGGGCAACTCTCCCAAAAAGGGCTTAGGCATTCAGCAGGCGTTTTTTTGTAGGTGCTTTAGGCATCAATGGGTTAAACTGGCCCCTCACACACACACACCTACTGGACTCATTCCACTGTCTTCATTGAAGTTGGACCAATGGGCCAAACCTTCTGAGGTTTGGGCCAGTCCCTGAAAAAGAAAAACATAAAAATAAAATAGATAATAATAAAAAAAAACAGCATTGTACCCTGAGGACTGTTGGCCCAACGGGAAAATACGCCAGATTACCAGTCCAGCCCTGCACATGGGTAAGGATGCCCTGATAATAAATTAGACCCGCAAGCAAATAAGCATCATAAAAAATATTCTTCTCTCCTCTTCGCGCAGACAGCATCATGGATTTACTTTTCTTTACGGCCTACACTCACCCAGGGCGTATATCATATTGATATTTTGAGAATTTATATACATACTGTATGCTATGCAGGCAGCAAAATCACTCTGCAGTATTAAAATGATGAAGTCACGCACGTATGGATGTGCAGCTCAGCTAGAGCTGTACAGCTTGTGTTGAAATGCAAGACTGCACAGGGGTTTTATTAAAGCGATTTTTTATCATTCATATGGGCATTGTGCACCAAAACACTAGGAACTCCTATTTATTTCTTAGCAATTGGGTGCGTGTTTCTCCTCTGCTTGTCCATTTGAGCATTGTAATTTAACAAAATCTCCAAATGAAATGGTCAATTTTACTTCAAATTATGCCTCATCTGCCTTGAGCGTATGTTCAGACAAAGTTACCAAATAGGTCCGCATTCCACATTTTTGCAGTCATTTTTCACCGAGACGTCCTTGAGCAAGGTGGCATGCTTTCCCACAACAGAGTATATTTAGCACGATATTTGAACAGGGTCTATGGAGAGAAAGATGATCTTGTGTGAGAAAAAGAATAGCAGATCATTTTACAGCGTGACGTATCTGTATCAGGCCACTGTCCAAGTGTATGATTTAGAGAAAATGAAATAAATTTGCTGGCATTTCACGCCTGTGAGATTGACTAGAATCCATCTGTCCCCAGGCGTTCCAATTGTGCTCCGTCATTGCAGACAGGCTGCCATTTGAATTCAATTAAGACTAAATCCATATGTTAAAACAACATTGTTGTTTATTCTTGTTCCAATGTTGTATTTATTAAAATATGTGTTTGTCAGAGTGTGTGTATTTATGTCAAGGGCATCAGAAGCACATAGAAAATACGTAGATAGGAATGTTTTCGCAATCTGTGCATATGTGTACTACTGTAAAAATGCATAGGCTTACTTTAATCGCAACTTCAACAAATACGCACACTGAGCAAAAAACATGAAAACAAAGTGCACTTGTCATACTCCAAGCAACACTTAAAGAATTTTTCCTTTTGTTGAACAATGTTGACACACACAGCCAGGGGTGCATCTTGCCACCAGGCAAGGCAGGCAGCCGCTTGGGGCCCCCAAGCCCCTAGATAATGAATAACAGCCCACACTTTACCACATAGTGGCAATTTTGGTTCAAATGTTCATTCTTTTGCATTTTCGCTTGGGGCCCCACCTGACCCTAGAATCTTTGCTTTGGCTGGGCCCAGGACAAAATTATCTGAAAAAGGGCCCATCCACACAATGATGTAATGAGGACACAAGATGGGGTCCCCTCCCTGATCCCGGGACAACTGACGTGTTTGTACGCCCCTGACGGCTTCCCTGATGCTGTCATGTGTAGTTGGATCAATGGGGCAGATGATGATGGAGTAGGGTCATATTGGTTGGAGATCATGTTGATCCCCCCCCACACACACACACACCGCCAAACCCCAGTCCATTTTCCAAACATCAGCACAACAGACAAGTTGAGGAAAGCAATGCTGAGAGCTGAGCTGAAGTGAGGCAAATTGAGGTGCATCTTTGTCTCATCTCCCCTGTTTTTTTTCTTCTCCAGGCGGTTGAAGTGTGTGTGTGTTTGTGTGTGTGTTTGTGTATGTGTGCCTGTGTGCGCGTGAGAAGGGGCCTATGTGTGGCTGTGGACGCAAAGAGCCAGTGCTTGTTCCTCATTACGCAGCGGAAACCCGCTTAGCCGTCTCCGTCTCCATCTCCGTCTCCTCGGTCGGTCTAGACCGTCCCGACGTCATGTGATGTGATGTGAAGTGCGTATACGGCCATGCGGCGGGCCCAGCCGGCCCGGTGCTCGCCGGCTAGCGTGCCTTGTTGTCTGTCAAATTCAATTTGGAGGAATCAGAGGCCCGGGCTTGGCATGGGGGTCAAGGCAATTTCAGCGGCAATAAATCTCATATAACCAACAAGGGATGCTGTTTAAAAGCTTTCCATTAGCTGCCAACGACAGAGGCGAAGTTGCCCCTAACATTCTTGTTAGAGTCCCTCTCCGTCCTGCCCCCCACACACACCATCCCCCACACCACCCCACCGTCTTCTCACTGTTTCAGCCCCGCCACACCTCTCTTACACACTTCTCACCACTTAAGCTGGCGGCGGAAAAGATGAGGGTGCGTTGTCACAGGGTTCACACACACACAGGCACTTAAGAGGGAGCCGGCCAACCCTGCGGCGACTGACAAATGAGGGTCATCATTGTGCCTGTTGTCAGATCAGTTATTTAATAACTAAGTAACAAACAACAACAAGTATTTGCCTTTATGATTACATAACATACATACCATCTGTTTCTGGGGTTAAATCCATGGAGAGAGAGAGTTCAAGCCCCACCACACCATACTCTGGGCCCCCAACCCAACCACATCATCCTCTGTGGGCTCTTATGAAGACCTGCCCCTCCCTACACTTTCCCTAATCTAACCCCCATTAGCATTGCCCTGGTTCAAACCCTCATTATAAATCCAGTCACACATGATGCACAAAAAGCTTTTTTTCTGCACATGTGGTTTGAAAAGCAATCATGCATATAGGCCTACTATGCACGCCATTGCCCTAACCAGGGCCGCTGACAGCTTTTGCTGGACCCAGAACAAAATCATCTTAAAGGGCCACTTACCCAATGCATACAATGTAATGGGGAACCCAATTATGGGCCCCCTCTCTCCCTGGGCCCAGGACAATGTACCCCTTTGTCCCTACATGTCAGCAGGCCTGGCCCTAACCGCAGAGGCTGGCTGCACTACACTGCACTGCACGCACTGGGAGGAAGTCTGACAGCGGCAGGCAGCATCTGTTTTGACCGATATTTTGAGGAGTATTGACAAGCAGATGGCAGCGTCAGACAGCACTGAAATCCAACCCAAGGTCGCAGTTGATTGATAAGGATGTGAGGAAGTCTAATGTAACATTTAGTCCAAAACCGCAAACAGCCTACGGGGTGAATTTTAAGTCCTCTCTCCACCCCAGCCCCCTTTCTCTTCTCTTTATTCCAAGGACAATAAAAGCTTGTGCACATGCTGACATAAATAAGCTGGTGATAAAAGAAGTGTAACAGTGGCAGTCAATATTGGCGGGCCAGCCTGGGGCTTGTACACTAGGTATAGCTCTAACGACAGTTCTTCCTCTCTTTAATGACACACTGTGGAACAGAGGTAGCTTAACCTTCTAGTTTACGACAGCGACTTATACAGCTTGCAATTGCAGAGGCAGTCAAGTCTCTGAATGAAAAAATAATGTGAGACAAAAGTGACGAAAATAGGCTACTCTCTAATTCAAACATTTATTCATTAGACTAAGGTTTTCTCCTCCCCTCTCATTCTACTCTCTTTCGCATTAACACAGACATCCTTGTCTAAGCCTTTAAGTCGCACTGTTCCGAATAAGAAAGGGGGGATATTAGAACTATCAACCGCCTTCACCTGTACTGCCGCCTCCTGGACGCCCGTGTAGCGGGTGCAGAAGACGGTGCTATAAACGCGCCAGCATCTTATGAGCACCACACTCCATGCACGAGAGCAGCGAGTGGAGAAAGGGATGGCCAGGCGAATACTCAAACTATTTCTCCTTCTGGGGCTGTTTTTGTCGGGGACCGCCGCGGCCGGTGGAGGGAACCGAGCGGGAGCCGTGCATGACGAAGACCGGGAGAAGGAGACCGACGCGGAGAGCCCGTGCGAAGTTAAAACCGTGACCGTTTCTACCCTGCCTGTGCTGAGGGAAAACGAGTTCAGTTTCACCGGCGGAGGCTCGGGAAACGTGGCCGGAGGGGAATCCCGACTACTGTTGTTTGTTCGGACTGACCTGCCTGGAAGAATATCTGTTCTGGATGATCTGGACAACACTGCGCTTCCGTACTTCACATTAGGTAAGATGTCACTATAGGCTATACCCCCTGCCCACTGCTTTCAACTGACCTCTCACCACATGTACGCTGCGCGGCGGATGTGTCAGTTTTCCAAGACAGACCCTCAGGAAAACTGCAGACGTAGCCGATGCTTTTCGGTCTGGCTGGTTTTGTCCTGTGGTGTTGTTAAAAGAAACACTTAAACTGAATTGTCCACTCGTGCAAAGTCAAGTCAAAGCAGTCATAATTGAACAGTGTAGTGTTTATCCGCATGATTCCGCGGGGTTGGGAAAGAAGCATCCCGGACACTTCCACTCATTTCGTTTTACAGCAGCGCGAGAGAGAAAGAACGCCACATGCCTCTTCTTTTTTATGTGAACAGTATTGAAAATGTATCTAAATGAATAACAAGACAGAACAGATACAGTAGCAATTGTACACCTAATGAATCT
>NC_085867.1:34761094-34763594 GCF_034702125.1 Engraulis encrasicolus | reverse complement strand
TGCTGTATTCCCTCCATATGTCCCCTTCCATTCACGGCCTACATGGGCTACCAACAGAGGTGTCAAAACAAGTAAAAGTTAAAACATTGTGTAAGTACAACACAAGAACATGATATTACATATCTGTTACAACAGTTAGTCCATTGTACGTAACAAGGTAGATAGACTGTGTTACTGAAAAACACTAAAAAACCTAGAAAGAATCCACCACAAATTTCATCCAAGCAGCATTGAGTCAGCTGATCATAAGTACAGAGGTATACTGGTAACTCAGTTCCCTGTGTTGGGAGGAAACTGTGTATCTATTTCACTTCTATTTTTACTTTTACTTTTGACACCTCTGGCTGACTGAAGATGCAATGGGCAGTCATGGGTAAGCGGGAAGGGCGTCAGATTTGTAGCCCAAAGGTCGCCGGTTTGACTCCTGACCTACAAGGTTGGCGGGGTGAGTAATTAACCAGTGCTCTCACCCATCCATGACTGAGGTACCCTGAGCATGGTACACTCCCACCGCACTGCTCCCTTGGGGCGACATTGGGGGCTGGCATAAATGCAATTTCGTTGTGTGCAGTGTGCAGTGTTCACTTGTGTGCTGTGGCGTTCTGTGTCACAATGACAATGGGTGACAAGCAGGCCAGAATATACTCAGTCGCTCATAGGCCTGTGGAAATGCATATGGCATCTTGGCTCTACTGACTCTTGCTCTGCGCCGTGACAGCCATGTTGTGACTCTGCTGTAATCTTGTACTGTAAACTACTGTATGCCCTCCATATTTCCCCTTCAACTGGGCACCGTTCACAAGCTACATGGACTACTTGATGGTGCATATCCCCAGGCCAGACTACACTAACACAAAGAAATGGGGTGTCAAAAGTGCAGAGTAAAAGTGCAGAGTAACTTCAGATAGAGTACTATGCTGAGCTGAATTGACTGTAACGATGAGACTATGAGAGGAAAATGTACACTATTTTGAATGGTACCATATTGTATCTGAAATTGAAGTAATTCCGACTCTTGCAGAGTGAAATTGACAACCACTCACGGGCACGTAGAAATGCATGTGGCATCTCGGCTGCACTGGTTCTCCCTCAGCACCACGACCACCATGTTGTGACTCTGCTGTAAAGGGCCGTTCACACACATCGCTGCTATTGACTAGCTTCTCGCTTGCTCGCCTACTCGCCTCTCTTTCATGGAACGTTCGCTGAAAGTACCCGCGGCTATAACTGCCAATGAACAGGTGAGTACCGAACTCTGCCTTCCAATTGGTTACTCTCTTACTCGCCTTGCTCGAAGATAAAATATTTTCAACTTGGGATCCGCCCACATCGCATCGCATGAACAGGTGAGAAGTACCGAACTATGCCTTCCAATTGGTTACTCGCTTATTCGTCTCGCTCGAAGATAAAATATTTTCAACTCGGGATCCGCCCACATCGCATCGCTTGTACAGTACTCGCCTGCTAGTCTCGCTGGAACACATTGACATTCTATTGAGTTCATTCGCTGAGCGAGTAACTAGCAGCGATGTGTGTGTACGGCCCTTAATCTTCTCCTGCAGACTATTGTATGCCCTACATATTTCTCCTTCAGCCAGGTCCCATTCACGGGCCGTTCGTGGCCAACTGAATATGCATGCAGCATAGTGGTGTTCAGGGCCGCTGGCAGCTTTGGATAAATCATCTGAAAGGGCACCTCCCCTCAATACAATACAATGGCTTTCCAATTATGGGTCCCCCGCCCTGCTGTGGGCCCGGTAGTCTGATTATCATCGACGCTCAAATCTCTTCGAGACTTGGTCTGACCAAGAGCATAACAATTAACGTTTCCCAAACGGCATGGTTGACCTGCCTCCCTTGGTTTGCTTATGGTTGTTTGCTTATCGAGAAAGTGGGAGTAGTTCCCGTATTTGTGGGATCTCAGGAAGTACTTGCATTGCTCTTGACCTGACTAGTTGCAACTCCGAAAGTGTTGCGTCACTAGGAGGGCACAGCCTGGCTAGGGCCCGGAGCAGATGGCCCCCTGTCATCGTCACTGATGGTGTATAGAATGTAGTCACCAGGCCAGGGTGAGGTACTGGACACTCAGTGGCAGGCCCTCCGTACTCCAGGAAGTATTCACATAGCAACACCACTGACACCAGGCAGTCTACATTTCTCTGTCTCTTTCTCTTCTCGCTCTCTCCCTATTGCTATCTCCCTCTCTCTCTCTCTCTCTCTCTCTCTCTCTCTCTCTCTCTCTCTCTCTCTCTCTCTCTCTCTCTCTCTCTCTCTCTCTCTCGATATCCCTCCTTTCTTTTCTTCTCTGTCTTTTTTTAATCTATATCTCCTGCTATTTACAGTACTTTGGCTTTCTATGAGTCACTTTCCCTCTCTCTCTCTCTCTCTCTCTCTCTCTCTCTCTCTCTCTCTCTCTCTCTCTCTCTCTCTGGAGGCATGAGCTGAGCTGGAGTGAGTGATTTGAGGTGGAGAGTGCCGTGATGGAAAGTGTCAAAGGGAA
>NC_085867.1:34746094-34756094 GCF_034702125.1 Engraulis encrasicolus | reverse complement strand
TGTCGCGCCATATGGAAAACTTTGAAGCCTTTTTTCTCAGTTTGCCGTTTTCAGAGTTACTGCGTTCTAAGATTGTAGGGCAGTATAGTGCAGCATTGTTGTTCATCTATGGTTGACTATTGTCTCTTTTATATTTTTTCACATTACCCTTAGCTGACACTTTTTATCCAAAGCGACTTGCTCTTATTTAGATACAGGGTATTGGCAATGTGGGGTTAGGTGCCTTGCTCAAGGGCACTTCAGCCATGGATGGAGGTGTAGGGAGATAAGAGGTAAGGGTAGGATTCAAACCTCTTGAGACTAGACTGTCTGTATTTTAACTTCTCCTGTTCATATAATGAATTGATTAAATATTTCAAGATTACTCCTCCTAAGGGTAACTTTGGAGATACTGTATCTCAAGAGACAAGATTCAACCACAGATGAGCAATACCACGTTCCTATGCGCTCTTTCCTTTGTGCTATAGACGCCATGATGGTTTTGTCCTAATGAGATGTAAAAGTGATTGATTTGGTGACACTTACCTTGATAAGATGGCAGCCATATGTCTTGAAGAGGTTATATGTGCGTATCAATCATGCCCCACCCTCCCCACGGAGGGCAAAGAACACACACACACACACACACACACACACACACACACACACACACACACACACACACACACACACACACACACACACACACACACACACACACACACACACATTTACATGCACACACACACACGCAAACAACCTTGTATTCTCACCCTTCTGGGCACTGCCTAGCCTTTCAGTAAATCATTTTTTGTTCTTTTTTTGTTTTTATCAACAAAACAACAAAAACACACAATTTCTGCCTCAATGTTCACCTCACAAATCGCCCCTTTGCTGATCATCCCATGTTATTGGGACCTGTTATGCCCAAATTACAGATGCATCACGCACACACACACACGCACGCACACACACATACCATACAGTCCTTTCAGTTTTAGACACTGGTTTTCAGCCAAAGCACCAGCACAGGGGTATATGAACACATCTGCGTGCACGCACACACACACACACACACACACACACACACACACACACACACACACACACACACACACACACACACACACACACACACACACACACACACACACACACACACACACACACACACACACACACACAGAGAGAGAGAGAGAGAGAGTCAGTGGTGGTGAGAAAGTTGAGGGTAATGCTTAAAGCATAACATATAAGGCAATATAAATATATAAAAACAATGTTCCAGCAGAAATAAATAAAGAAATGAAAACCTTGTCATGTCCACTGACTGTGTGTGTGTGTGTGTGTGTGTGTGTGTGTGTGTGTGTGTGTGTGTGTGTGTGTGTGTGTGTGTGTGTGTGTGTGTGTGTGTGTGCGAGTGTGTGTGGGGGAGCCCACAGTACAAGTGCTGTCTCACCTTCCCGCCTGCCAAGCAGGCTGCTGTACTTTTCAATCACCCGTCATACTGTTCCATGTTCTGCTTATTGGAGGCAATGTGAGGGGTCAAAGTTCAAATAAAGTCTCACCTCACTGTGGCAGTAGGGCCATGTTCTCCTTCAGGCCATACTGACACACACACACACACACACACACACACACACACACACAGACACACACACACACACACACACACACACACACACACACACACACACACACACACACACACACACACACACACACACACACACACACACACACACACACACACACACACACACACACACACACACACACACACACACACACACACACACACACACACACAAACGGCTTGGTCAGTGCAAGCATTAACTGCACTCGTCTTCGTGCATTTAAATGGGTCCTGAATTTCAATAACTTTGATGCTTACACTATAATCAGGGTTGCAAGATCTTTCTCAAAATTATCTGTTTTTTGGTCATTCTTGCCTGTTTCTTATATGGAATATGAAAACAGCATGTTCAGTGTTGGGCAAGTTACCCAAAAACTGTAATGCATTACTGATTACATGTTACTGTCTTTTCAAAATAATCCCTTACACTACAATATTACTATATGTAGCCTCTTACTGCAGATGGGGTCTACGGCGGGTCTATTCATTATTTGCTGAAAATACTCAACTACATCATAACAACATTGCTATGACAGTACCGAGAGCCTTAAGAAACAGATTAAGACGTAGCCATTACAATTTTGGTGACAGTAAGGTTATAACATAGGCTCTGCGCTAAGAGATTAAAATGTAAGGCATTACACTACTTTAGCCAAAAGAACTGTTGGCTTAAATATGGATTTGGCAATTTATGACAGTGTGAATCAAGCTCATGAGTCATGATTTTTCACCTCCCATGTTTTTGGTAGCATGCAGACTAAAAACTACCATGTTCAGGAATAGCTTCTTTCTGACCCACCACACAGAATACCACTAAAATCCAGGTCATTGTAATGTAATTGTAACTTCAGTTATTTAGCATTGTAACTGAGTAAATATTACCCTGTAAAGCCTTACATTACTGCATTACAGCACAAACGTAATGCATTGCAGTAATTAATTACTTTTGTAATGTATTACTGCCCCAATACTGGTCATTTTAAATAATTAACTTTTTAAATAGAAGTCTTACATTTTAGTCTTACATTTAAGTAGTGTAGGTATAACATAAATATAACATAATTAATCTAGGTAGCACCTTAATACACACTGTTCCACTGTAACAGTGACTGAAAAAAACATAGCTACACACCACAATGAGAGTGCACAGGGTCTTCAGTCATGCTTGGACTTGGCCATTGCCATTCTGATAACAGGTAATTTATATCAGGGGCTTACTGGGTTAATGGTGTCGAGGAAATTTGGATGTATTGGCTTGTTTATCACTGCACTGCAAATCCTTTTCGCCATTTGAAGCTTAGTTTTTGTTGGATCAGTACAGAAGAAGCCGATAAGTGATATGCCGATAATGGGGTCTTTCCCCCTAGTTAGACTGTAGTAAATAGAAAGCCTCTGATCCTGTGATAAAAAGTAAAAAAAAAAAAAAAAAAGTTAATCGAACACTAAGGGAGTCAATTGAGCATTTTCAAGAGTGCAATTTGTCCCAGAGTACTCTCTGAGCGTTAAAACGGCATTTTATTTACTGTGTATGCTAACTCTCGTAGTTTCAGTCATTTTGTCAAATAAAGGCACAGGGCTCTGGTTTGTCAGTGGAAAGCTTATGGCCTTCCTACCTAATTCCAAGAACATATTGACAAATACAGGGTGCTGCACATGCAGTATCCCACCGCCCCTCTCTCTCCACACACACGCAGGCACGGACGCACGGACGCACGCACGCACACACGCACACACACACACACACAGCAGCAGCAAGCTACACTGTAGTAGTTCACGTGATAGAGTAATTGTGTATCCGACCTTGACAGCTCAATAACAATCCGCAACCCAGACCAATCATGTTTCCTCAGGAGTAAAGAAAGGTCAAAGGTGAAGGTCACTGGGTCGTTGATGCGTAGATCAGAGGTGACTTGTTGCCCTGCCTTCATACCGCCTGCAGTTCCTCAAGCGGTATGCTTACTGAGAGTTTTGTAACAGATTTTGCTAATACTATGTATGCCAAGCAGTGGGCTCTGGTGTGGTACAGTAGGAGATGCTTAATTAATCCACTGGGATATTAACAATGTTAATATTTGTCTACTCCATGATTGGGGAACAAAGAGACACATTGATACAGACCATCTATGTGGGCCTACTGACAAGACAAGACACTGGGGTGCATTTCTCGAAACCAAAGTTGCTTACTACATTAGCTACTTTGTTGTTTTCAATGCATTTTCCCATTGGCAACTACCACAGTTGCTAACAGGCTAACAGCTTCTCTTTTGAGAAATGCACAGTGCTATTGTCTGTCTGAGATATTGCAGTGAGGGCACATGAGGATGGCAGGATTTCAAAGATTAGAGATGGCATGGTACTTCAGGCCATATAGGGAGGGAACTTTATTTTCAGACACTGCTGCTGCTTAAAATATTCAGTGCTTGAATCTGCAGGAGGGCGCCAAGTGTGACTTTATGCTTCATTGTGTTTTAGTTTTTTTTCACGTTTTTTTTTGAGGATCTTAAGGCATAGATTTTTGTTATCTGAAAATAGCTTAACATATTCCTTTGATTTGCGGAAAGAGCAGGAAGACTTACTTTTATCTTTGCGTGCGTCTCTGATTACCCTTTGGAGGGAAAGAATAATAAACACAAAAACTAAAAAATCTTTTGGCGTCTTCTTGACATTGTGTGCTTAAGGCTTTGGCACTATTGCAGCATGCCAATTCATGCCCTCGGTTAAAGCCAGACATCCTTTGTTCATCTCTGAGCATCTCAGTTCAAAAAAGTCATGGCAGCAGGGTGATGTTTTATGTGAGACCTTACACCCTCAGTGGCATGCCTCCCTTGTGCAGTGTGTTTGAAGTTAACAAATCTTGCTTTTCAGATCCATCTGAGAGCCCCTCTGTGTCAGGCTAAATAACTACAGGAATCGACACACAAAGCTGCTTAAAGCTGTGCTGGTGTTCCTTGTCTCACATACTGAAACATATTTCATGTCTATGTCTCTTTCTGTACTAGTTGCCTTATGACATTTAAATAGCCTGTCTAAACCATACAAGAACAGAGATACCCAAAGCAAATCAATGTGGCCATGAGAAAAATGCATAACCTGCCGACATAAAGAAAGCAAGCATACAGTATGTCACATAGGCATGGAACATAAACATTCCATGCAATCATGCTTCTTGCTTTTTGATGATATACAGCAGCAGAAATGATCAGCTGCCGGCTTGCCAGGTGCATCTGAAACTATCATATTTTATAGCACTGCACTGAGCTATTAATTAGAACTAGATAGCATTGCTATGAATAGTGGTCATGCTAGCCAGCCCTCAGCTGACCACGTGGCTTCTTTACAAAACAGACCGCCATTTTTCATTGCTATGACACATCACACACACAAAAAAATGACACGTTCTACATTACATTATATCACATTACACTTACCTGAGGCTTTCATCCAAAGTGACTAGGTATAGGAATGAGATACAAAGTGTGTTCACCAGAAATGGCCCTTCGGTCAATATTCTAAACCCAATGCGGCCCTCGGACCAAAATAATTGCCCACCTCTGCCCTAACATCTAGCAGGTCATTGATGTTTTTTTTAGTAGCAGAAAGGTGGTACAAGCACAACTATTGGGCCTATTGTATTAAATAAATAGATTAATTAATTTATAAGTGTAAATAAATGTTCAAACAATGGATATTCTTTTAGATAATCCACTAATAACGAAATATCATTTACTGTAAATCATACAATAGTATACTGTTGGTCAGTAATACTGGTGCAACCAAGGCCTAAATGGTTGGGGGTGGTTTTTCAATCTGCGGGTTGTAGGTTTGAATCCTTGAATTGTGATACCATATACACTAGTAACAATATCGCTGATCTGGATAAACTGAGTTAATATCCTGTGATGAATATCAAGAATTTATTTCTACATGTATATTAGGCTACTGTACGGTACAGGCATATGATACGTGCACACGCAGTACAGTATGTGCTGAATGTTAACTACCTTAAGTCGTGTGGGAGTGCAACCTCATTATGATACGATGGCAACATATGGGCCCCTTGCTGCTACACAGACTCTCGATCTCATGCTGAACGGATTGTGGCCAGACCTGCAATACAACGGGCTCGGCCCAGTGCTGGCCCAGCTGTGGCACTGTGGCTTCTGACTGAGTGCTATCTGACCTCTTGCCCATCATGTGGGAATACAGTACCACACTGAGTAGGGCCCCTGAAGTACATAACCTCAGACATACAGCTCCCGCAATTACTTACTTACCTTACAGGGACCTCAGAGTAATCAAGTGTTATTCACGTCCATTTGCGGCTAACAACAGAGGAAGCAGCGCAGCAGGGAGTCTCTTTCGCTCTCGCTCTCGCTCTTGCTCTCTGTCTCTCTCTCTGTCTCTCTGTTTCTCTCTCTCTCTCTCTCTCTCTCTCTCTCTCTCTCTCTCTCTCTCTCTCTCTCTCTCTCTCCGTCTGTCATTTTCTCGGTTTGACAACCCACAGGTACGCTCACTCAGCCCAGGTTGCAGCTACTCCAAGCCCCTATCAGCTTACTTAAGTGTACATTGAAACCAGTGTGGCTCTTGCCCAGTCAGTGCTTCACCGTGCTGTATCTAGGCACTCTCTTGCTTTTCTCCACATCAACAGTGAAATGAAGGCAACCCAGTTCCTGTTTTTTTTTTCTCTTTTTTTTCTTTCCGTCTTTCTTTTTTTTTTGCGAGAGAGCTGTTTTCCTCCCTCTCAACCTAGATGGATCTGCAATCTGACAGCCAGTGTGTGGCTTTGATGGAGCCCCATAGGGGATTGTTAGATGTGGCTTGTTGTGTAATGCATTGTTCCTACCTGGCAGTACGACTGTCTCCAACACCACCACCTAGGGCCGCTGACAGCAAATGGGGGCCTGTGAGAGTCATCTGAAACCCTCCCCCGACAAATACATCTAATGTAATGAGGACCCATATCACGGGCCCTGGGCCCAGGACAACTGACCCTTTTCCCCCCCACTGTCAGCTTCCCTGTCACCACCACCACCATCCACTCTAGCTTTGTGCGTTTTTGTAGAATTGTCTTTATCTCAAGTTCAATTTAACGCCAAGGATTTAGAGTGCAGAGCTCCCTTAGCTTTGCTGCTGCTGCACCAAGCTTGTAGAGGGAGCTTGTTCTGTCTGGTCAATAGATCATATAGACAGAAACCCTTAGAGGCTGGATGTTTATCAAATGTCTTGTTGTATCACTAGATAAAGCTACAGTGCTGTACATCCAGACAAGTTCAGACCAGTGGTTATATCTGTAGTGACGTGTTTCATTATTTCAGACAGAAGTGTTGTTGGCTGAGATTGAACAGACAGAATGAAAAATACAGGCAAGGCCAGGTGAGTGAAATTTAGGCCTATTCTGAATTGGTAACTCTTTCATGCAGAACCTACCGTACAGTATGCCATAAACCAATTGTTTCCAAAATGTTAATGGTCATGTCTTAATCTGTTACTTAGTAAGACTTTTGGTAATGTCATAGCAATGTCGACATTTTTCATTTAGCTTACTGTTGACATTTTGTTCCCATATACTGTGTCGAAAATATACCGAACCGTGTCTCCAAAACCGAAGTATGTACCGAACTAGGGCTGGGCAGTTCTGGAAAAAATGCGTATCACGGTTTTCTTGATGAAAATTAGTATCACGGTTCTCTGCACGATTTTTTCTCACAAGCAGAGATTTTCCCCCACATCTCAATGTTTCTGAAGAAAAGTCTGAAATTAAATTTAAAATATAAGCTCCTGACTTTTAATTAATCTCCATTGCTATTATAATCACTTTTTTGGATTAAAAACAAAAAAACCCTTCTCTCATCAAAAAGTGAACCTTGTGTAGGTGAAAACCGTTATCACGGTTTTTAACGGTATGCCGCCCAGCCCTATACCGAACCGTGATTTTTGTATACCGTTACACCCCTAGTGGATTCATTTTTTCCCCCGCTATTTAGGTAAGACAGGCAAAACGCCTGCTGTATCACCCTTACCATGATTTTGTATCCATTTGTGGCATACAGAATAACCATCTGTAAAGATTAGGCCCGTAACGGTGCACTGTATTTGTACCGAACCGAACCGAAATGACCTTCGGTACGGTACAGTGCTGTACCGAATGGTACAGTCGGCCTAATATGTTATATGTTTGTTTTACTGCCTGCCGCTACAGTAGCAGGAGGACCTGTGCACGATTGGAGCAATAGCTTAGTGGAAAAATGCACTGCTAGCAGCCAGCAAGAGCTTGTAGGCTATGGTTTCCTCTCACTAAAATATGCAATTTGGGAAAACTTGGTGACATATGCAACGCGCCAAATCGCCTTCAGACGATGGAATAGCGGCCAGGAGAGCAAACGAGGTTGGGATAAATTTCCCACTGTTCAGCAAATACACAGCAATATAAGCCAGAGACAGGAGCTCTAACAGCAGCAATATCTCTGTATAAGCAGGGTGCACAGCAATGTCTTATGCGGGGAAATAGAGGATTGTGCTTTGTGAGAACTTGAGAAAGTGCTATTTACTTACACTGATGAAATGTCCAACCCAAAGTAGCTGTTTTCACCGCAATACCCGTATTATCAATAAATCCACTTGACAACGTTTTGAATTGATAGTTGAGCTTTAATCTTCGTTTTAACAGTTTCAAAACACACATGAACTAATTAAAATAGCAACTAGTGACATAAAAAGGTCCACATACCTGCCGTAGTAGAGAGAGAAGACGTTTGTTTTCCACAAGCTCTGAGAGGAGAAATGCAAGGGGAGTCTTGAGTCGCTATGGAAAGCGAGTTTGCGAGTCTGCCTTTCTTAAAGCGACAGTACACATTTAATCTAATGACAACCTATGCTATGAATTCTAATTCTGTTAACTTCTCTAACATTGATTATTTTAAAACATTTTTTAAAGTTTTTGTTTAGCCTACTGTTTATCATGAATTCATTAAAATGTAAGAAATGAAACTAAGATTAAATTTAAATCCACTAGTGCTAGTGTTCAAAAATAATTTATCTTAGGCCTATTTTTGTGTACTGTTAAACCCCTAGTAAAGATGCATAATGTGTAATTAATATTTAGAGTAATTTTCAAGTTCTTCTACATGTACTGTAACTGACATTATACAGGGTATGTGAAACTGTGTCACACCAGACTCCACATGTGCAATTATTATGTGTAACATTTGTAAAAGGCAGGTTGGTTGGGCAGCCCCAGTCAGGCGACAAGCAGGGCTGGACTGGATATCTGGCATAGCGGGAATTTCCCGGTGAGCCCTGAACCCTCATGGGTCCTTATTTTCAGTTTTCAATATATATATTTTTATAAAATCTTCTCGGGGCTGCAGGGCCCAACCAGTGAGTCAGATCTGCGCCGCTAATTATGATGGGTCCCTTTAAGCCAAAAATGCCCGGGCCCTATTTCTCCCCCAGGCCAGCCCTGGCGACAAGCCCGCCCCTGCTTCCTCTTATCGCTTCCTGTGGAAGGCTATGGAAAGCTAGCATCCCTAGCTGCCTCTCTGTATTCATTCCCTACTGGGGATTAAGGAACTTTCCATTTGGAAACATCAGGGACCGCGAGCAAGTGAATGAGCGAGCGGGGAAAGTGGAGCACACATTACCATTTTCTCGTCATGGTAAATCAGAGTAATGCATTGGACTTAAATACTTCAGGTCCTGAAGTCTTCAAGTCATTACATTTCACTGATTTAGCCTCTCCAAAAAGGACGTTTGCAGTGATTGTTTGGTTTTCAAGGGCCTCTGCTGCACATTAATGCTCTCTTATGCAGCATGTGTATTAACCATTCAGCAAAGTCAGCTTGCAATAGATTCCCATTTCAAATGGAAACAAAGCGGAAGTGAAGTGCTGTGTGTGTGTGTGTGTGTGTGTGTGTGTGTGTGTGTGTGTGTGTGTGTGTGTGTGTGTGTGTGTGTGTGTGTGTGTGTGTGTGTGTGTGTGTGTGTTTGCGTGTTTGCGTGTGTGTATTTGCGTTTGTGTATGT
Source organism: Engraulis encrasicolus (assembly GCF_034702125.1). Lineage (NCBI taxonomy): Eukaryota > Metazoa > Chordata > Actinopteri > Clupeiformes > Engraulidae > Engraulis > Engraulis encrasicolus. The sequence continues at coordinate 34,746,461 of NC_085867.1, read as the reverse complement.
GTGCGTGCGTGTTCGGTTTTGAGTGAACTTTTATTGCTTATGCTCTGCATTCCCTATGTTTTCCCCTTTCTTTGGCATCCACTTGAGTTATCAAGTAAGGCTTGAGTTGGCAGAGAAAGCTGGAGGTGTGTTATTGAGCTGTGCTGAACGGATGGATGGACTATTTTAGTTTGGATAGTTTGAAGATGGAGAGATCAAAAGGAGGCGAGGCGAGGCGGTGGGAGGACAACAAAAGGAGACGGTGGGCCGGTGAGTGGGCGCCTAGCCTGCGTATCCGAGGACTCCTTTGGCACTTTGATGTAAATCGTCCGCGTCTGAAGACAGTGCGCTGATTGATCACACCGCTGATTCCAACCTGCTCTTCAGA
>NC_085867.1:34721094-34723594 GCF_034702125.1 Engraulis encrasicolus | reverse complement strand
ATCTATTGACATAAATATACACACATGCTCATACATGCTCATAGCAACAGCCATGTGGTGTTATAACGTGTTGTTATAGGCATTTAAGACTGAAGGTTACACAGTGCATTATAAAGCTTCTTCGTCCTTATGACGCTAACTGTGTTGAGGTCTGTGTTATAAAACTCTATAGAAGGATCCAAGAATATACGTAATACGTCTGATCTATTCTGCATCTCAATCATAGCCATGGTTATGTCAATATTCATAAACATTAATAAAGTGATCGTTGCACAGCCTAGGTAAAGTTAAATTAGCTCATAAGTATTTATTAGGAGATACAAGTGTTCATTGCATTGGCTAGGTAAAGTGAGATCAACTCATAATTGCTTATAAGTATTTATTACAAGATACAAGTGCTCATTGCATAGACCAGGTAAAGTGAGAATATCTTATAATTTTATTAAGGCCTACAAGTGCTCATTACATAGGCTAGGTAAAGTGAGAAAGGTGTATAAGTATTATTAAGAGATGCAAGTGCTCATTGCATAGGCTAGGTAATAAAATTACTAAAGTGATCGTTGCATAGCCTAGGTAAAGTGAGATTAGCTCATAAGTATGTATTAGGAGATGCAAGTGCTCATTGCATTGGCTAAGTAAAGTGAGATCAACTTATACATGCCTATACGTATTTATTAAGAGATACAAGTGCTCATTGCATAGACTAGGTTAAGTAAGGGATAATTGACGACACGGTGTGCATATAACAGGAAAAATAATGCACACCTAGGTGGTGATGCGGCCACGTCGCGAAGCGGAGTGGCCCTTACACCTCGGTGTGCATTATTTTTCCTGTTATACGCACACCGTGAAGTCAATTATCCCGCTTATACCACGGTTGCCACACTGTCTGAAATTTATTTGAGGAATTATTTTGATGTTTTAATGGCTAAAACAAAGGTTTTCTGTATAACTACTTCCTTCCGCCACAAGAGGGTTCTTTTCATAACTTTCTGGCGAACTGCCGTTACTAATTCTAAATTGAAGGTTGCTATGGCCAAGACACCGTCGTTAGTTCTATCTCATTCGGTTGTCAAGTCAAGAGCCAGTCGTTAATTCTTTCGCATTTGGTTGTCAAATCAGTCACCTCAATGTTCTACCCATCCGATATATGGGCGCGTCTGGCTTGCCCACAAGATTATGCTACAGTTGGCATGATTCCTACAAATGTATAGATCTCAATAGATAAAAAAAAATACCCCGCGTATCTTGGCGACATTCTAGTAGGCCTAATCAAATTTCAAACATGTTTATTTCTCCCAACTGACCATCACTCTGTGAACTTTGTGAGAGAGAGAGAGAGAGAGAGAGAGAGAGAGAGAGAGAGAGAGATTCCCTGTGCAAAGGGACGCCCGTTTCACACGTTTCTTCCCCACGAGAGGAGATGTTTCCTGTGGTTGTAGCGTTTATCAGTTGAGAGAGTAGGGTAACTTGTGAAAAGTATGGAATATTTTCGGATCAATAACTATGGGAACGCAGTGGAAAATAAATCAAGGGGAGTTTCCTATGGGAGGACAGCAGATTGACGAGGTGCCTGTTTTGATAAAGTTAATGGCGAGGCAAGGCATTGATTTGCTCCAGATGCACTATACATTACTGGTGTTTCCAGACGCGCGATGCGACATGTGTCAATTCAGCGCGTAATGCTTGGAACTTTTGTGCGTGCCTTGGCGCATTGATACACTGTAGTTATGCGGTCAAAAAAGTGACCTAATAGTGGGACTACTTCAGGTGTGCATCTATAGACAGTTAATCAACACCCAATTTAGCGCGTCACAATGGAAGATTCCAGACTGCCGTGGTATAAATGAGAATATCTTAAAGCTATGTATTAAGACATACAAGTGGACATTGCATAGGCTAGGTAAAGTGGGAAAAGCTTATGAATATTTAAACTATGATTGAGATGCAGAATAGATCAGACGTATTATGTATATTCTTGGATCCTTCTATAGAGCTTTATAGCACAGACCTCAACACAGTTAGCGTCATGAGGACCAAGAAGCTTTATAATGCACTGTGTAACCTTCAGTCTTAAATGCGTATAACAACACATTATAATACCTCATGGCTGTTGCTACGAGTATGTGTATATATTTATGTTGATAGATATAAAGCCTTATGAATGCATTATAATGCATTATGCGTGCATTTATAGCATCTTACGAATAGCAAGTTCATAGAAAGTGTTACCCTGTATTGTTCTGGGCCTGTAAAGTGAGGTATGCACCTATGTGTACTTTTATAACTAGTCATTGCACTTCTGTAGAATAAGGGGTTAGGTCTCTGCTGTGTTAGAATGTGGTATAAGGCTACATATCACTGCAGAGTTTAAAAAAGTTAAAATAAAATGATTTATACTGTAGTAGTGAAGCTCAAGTGAAGTATTTGTTTGTGCTAACTATACCTATCTAAAGTTTTTGGTGTTCACGTTATCTCACTGTGTATAACAACACATCTT
>NC_085867.1:34716094-34718594 GCF_034702125.1 Engraulis encrasicolus | reverse complement strand
AAGTTTTGTTATTAAATGAGAAATGTCTCTCATAAGCCCACTGCCCAGACGTTATCACTGGCATAGTGCTAAAATATTTAGTTTTGAAGTTTTTTTTCTTTTAATTGTGTTAGTTTTCTATACCTGATTCTGAATTGTATACGTTGTATATTTTAAACATGGCATGTCATGAGTCGTTGCGCCAGGTTGAAGATGTGATGGGCATATCGCCACAATGCCTTGTTGTGGGCCGCCTTTGAAACTCACCATTTTCACTTCCTTCCTGACTCTGGAGCGTGTGTTTAAACCATGCCATGTCATCATTAATTCACTGAGGTTGAAGGGCATCAGACCAAAATGTCTTGTCGGGAAGTTTTTGTTGTTGTTGTTGTTTCCATGTTCTTTTTCTGCTCTAGAACGAAACATGCTCTGTATTATTTTAGCCACATCAAGTCAAAGTAATTTAGTCACGTTGCCATGGTATTTTGGGTGCGTGTGCCGTTACCAGGATAACTGCACTCTTAACACTGCTTACTTCCTCATTAAGCACCTGCCAGTTTTTTGCCATATGCCTGTCTGTCATGTGCGTATAAATAGTTATTATATATAATGATATTTGCACATATCACCATTATATATAAATTTATCAAACTTCTTTTTTATTTTACTGTCACAATCACGTTCCATGTTACCGTTTTGGCAGGACAGTAATGTAAGATTTTTTCTGTGGGTTTCCAATTGTGTGCATGTTCGAGAGAGAGAGAGAGAGAGAGAGAGAGAGAGAGAGAGAGGGAGAGAGAAAAATCATTCGCAGAGTTTGCAGTAAACCTCTTCTTGGCGGCCGAGCCGTGGCATAGTTGGCTGGGCACAGGACTGCTACGCAGGCGACCCGGGTTCAATTTCCGACCCGGGTCATTTCCTGATCCTCCCCGTACTCTCTCTCCCACTCATTTCCACTCAGTTCCACTCTTCACTGTCCTGTCTAAATAAAGTTGAAAACCCCCGTAAAAAAATGTGTTTAAAAAACTCTTCTTGGCTTTGCTCATGCCACACACATTCAATGGCCACCTACTTATTTTCATCTCTTTGTCTATCCCTCCCTACCCTCCCCCTCTCTCTCTCCCTCCATTCCTCTCTCTCTTGCTCTCTCTCTCTCTCTCTCTCTCTCTCTCTCTCTCTCTCTCTCTCTCTCTCTCTCTCTCTCTCTCTCTGTCAATCTATATGGTCCCTGGTGATTTCTTGGAAGCTAGTCACTCTCAGAAGCAGGTAATCAATAATGCACAGATGTGTTGAAATGAAATTAGCGAGACACACATTTCAGCGTTTAATTAGCATTCTCCCTTTCTATCCTTTACTAGTGTGAGTCTGTCTAACAACCCCCGCACACACGCATGCATTCTGTTGTATATATATAGTGAATTTGTAAGTATGTCTGAATAGCCTACACATGCACAGGCTCTCACACACACACACACACACACACACACACACACACACACACACACACACACACACACACACACACACACACACACACACACACACACACACACACACACACACACACACACACACACACACACACACACACACACACACACACACACACGCGACTTGACATTTGTGCATCACTGTTAACAGTCTTGTTTGCAGCCTGCTGAACAGGCAGTCTAACAGATAGATCCTTTCTCACCTGATGTGCAGTTGTCTAATGAGAGTGCGTGTGTGTGTGTGTGTGTGTGTGTGTGTGTGTGTGTGTGTGTGTGTGTGTGTGTGTGTGTGTGTGTGTGTGTGTGTGTGTGTGTGTGTGTGTGTGTGTGTGTGTGTGTACGTGTGTGTGTGTGTGTGTGTGTGTGTGTGTGTGTGTGTGTGTGTGTGTTGTCTGTGTGTGTGTTTTTAATGAATTTGTGGGGAGAGACAAGATATGTTAGTCCTATTTCTTGACACAGCGCTTTACCCTTATTAAATGTTCATTTTTCCATTAGGTTATCTTATCTTTTACTATAGGTAACTTGTAGCACAGGTGATATGATGCAATACTGCTGAACACTCATCGAACGACACACACACACAGACACACAGACACACACACACACACACACACACACACACACACACACACACACACACACACACACACACACACACACACACACACACACACACACACACACACACACACACACACACACACACACACACACACACACACACTGTGCAGGGTTGTATTTGTGTGTGCATGCGTACATGCGTCTGTGCATTCGTGAGTTTGTGCGTACACTTCATGTGCATCTGCGTGTGCATCTGCGCGTGTGTGTGTGTGTGTGTGTGTGTGTGTGTGTGTGTGCTTGCGCGCGCGCGCGCGTGTGTGTGTGTGTGTTTCTTTATGTCTGTGTGTGTGTGTGTATGAGAGAGAGTAAAACCCTTGGAAAGTCTTTGCACTTGTTAGTTCCCTCTCCCAACTGGTTGATCCGCAGGGTGCAGAGGGGAGATAAATGAAATCTTCTCCCCTTCGAACATA
>NC_085867.1:34693594-34698594 GCF_034702125.1 Engraulis encrasicolus | reverse complement strand
TACATAAAACCTCTACCTCTAGTATCTACAGGATGTTGCGCTTGATAATATGACAACTTTGCAAGGCATTGTGTTTTACCGTTTGTTTTGAGGCTTTGTGGTAATCATTGCATCTTGCAGTTCGCCCCAGTACTGAACTTTGCTTTCCTAGGGCAGCAGTGCACTGTTCATTGTCTATCTCGCCCTCCATTTCTTTGTGCCACTCTCAGCAGCTCAATACTCCTCAACATAGGCCTATACCTGTCTCCGGCTGTGATGTTTTATTTGTATGAGGACCTTGGTCGAATGCCAAGCTTTTCCCCAACCAGCCCGTTCCTCAAACAGCAGAATCCAATTCGTTTGCTTGGTCAATACTTTACTGTTTGAACACCTAGCTTTCAACTCAAGGCCGATGCATGGTGTAATAGCTCTGCAGTGGTCCCTGCAGTGGGGTAGTGGTGGTGGGTGCAGCCTCTATATACTGTGCGCATTCCCATAGGAATACAATAAAAAATAAATAAAATAAATAACTACAAAACTTACTTGGCTGGTGGTGGGTGCCGCCGCTTTGTATGCGTGTGTGTGGCCTTGGTGAAACTTGTCCAGGGCTTATGAAGAGAAGCACTCACCCCAGTAGTTTGTCTTACCTATAGTAAAGCTTTGTTTGTGTTTTGTTACATTGCATTACATTACATGACATTGCATTTGGTAGACGCTTTATAACCAAAGCGACTTTCAAAAGAGGACATAATCATAGCCAACATCACAAGCAAATGCAAAGTGCACAGGACATATTTTTTTAATTTATTTTTTAAATTTATTTTTTAAATAAAGAGTACACACACAGCACACGCACACACATACATACACATCATGTCAAGAATCTGCCCTGGAGCCTGGTCAGCTCAAGCATTAGTCTAGTAGATACTCACGAAAGAGGAAGGTATTTACTTGTTTCTTGAAGGCTGCAAGAGATGTGCTTAGTCTTGCTGCCTCTGGGAGACCGTTCCACCACTTGGGTACAACAATGGAGAACAGTCTTGACTGGGAGTACCTAGAGCGACTGGATGGCAGAGCCAGACGGCTTGTGCTGGACGAGCGCAGTTCTCTTCCAGTATCATAAGGCGTTAGTTAGTAAGTAAGTCCTTCAGATAAGCTGGGGCCGTTCCTGCGATGGTTTTGTAGGCAAGGGTCAATGCCTTGTAATTGATCTGGGAGGCGATCTGTAGCCAGTACAACTCAATAAATAGAGGAATTGTTTGTAGACCGTTGGCTTTTTTTCTTTTCTGCCCTTATGAGGTACATGAAGGGGTTATCACTAGAACTCACTCTGACAGACAAACAAATACAGGATCTTCACTAACTTTGGATTCCCCTGCTCATATTCAGCAGGTAATTAATTTTGGAGGAGGCACTAGACCATGGAAATGTAACCCCAATGTATGGGCTTTAATGCCTTTTGGGACCCAGGTTCAAGTCCGGCCTGGGTCAAGTTCCAACTCTGTCCCATCTCTCTCAACCCACTCACTTTCTGTCATAATCTTCACTTTCCTATCAATAAAAGCACCCCGCCCCCCAAAAATACATATTAAAAGAGAACACCAACAATCAATCACACATATTTTATGGTTCTGTGGGCCTGAAATACAAGCAACAATAGCATTGCTCCATAATCTACAGACGCCCCCTCCCTCCATCCACGATCAATCAGACCAGAACAACATCACTTTGGATAAAAGCATCCGTTAAATACGCATCACATTAAATTAAAATAAATAAACAAATAAAAGAGTTAAACAAATAAATAAATAACGGGATGAATAAATAACATGTAGTCGACGTGGGCGGTCTCATCATTTTATTGTACGTCGTCTCGGGAGCCAAACCCCACCAAAAGCAACCGTCACAATGAATCTCCCTGCTGATCAATCACAAGTTCTAAAGCCTCCCTTTGAGCTTACGCATGCAAGTATCTCCTGATGCTTTGCTCCAGTCCACATTTTACTGCACAATGTAAATTTCAGCTCCTCCTCTTATCTCTCGGAGTGTTTTTGTGTGTGTGTGTGTGTTTGTGTGTATGTGTGTTTGTGTGTGTGCGTGGGTGTGTGCATGTGTGCGTGCGTCTGCCTCTGTCTTTCTGTCTCTGTTTCTGTCTTTCTGTCTGTCTGTCTCTCTCTCTCTCTCTCTGTGGATATGAACACTGTAGCTTTGCCTTTGTGGGAGCCGCCAGTGATGGCGACGATGCGCTAAATCCCACACCTGTGCAGAGTTGTGTGGGACGGCCACCCTCGAGAGAGAAGCTGTCATTACAACCCTTAATCAACTGGGACACAAAGCCCTTAGTTAATGTGGCTAGTCAAACTCCCACTGCCTCCCTTTGTTAGCGCCACGCGGCTTTGAATCTAATTACACAGGGCTTTAACGCTAGCTAGCAAGAGAAGAAGGTATAGCGGAGGAGGCAGGCAGGCAGGCAGCAAGGGCCGTTGACAGCTCCTGCTGGGCCCGGGACAAAAGTCATGTAAAAGTCCCCTCCACCTAATACGTATAATTGAAATGGGGAGCCAAATCTGGAACAGGCCTGTGACACATGACCCGTTTGTCCCCCTCTGGTGGCTTCCCTGCAGGCAGGAATTGAATGGAATCTCTGCACTTGGCATTCAGTGAATGCTAACAGGAATCTGGGATAGTGGAGTGCTCATTGAGTACCTGTAGGAGATAGACTGTTAGATTAAGGATGAGAGGATGATTAAAGGTAGTACTTAAAAACCCCAGGAATCGATCACAAGGTTAGAAGCAGGACCATTTTTTTTTCAGAGAACTTTCACCATTTCCAGTGCTTACTGACATTTCCAACGCAAGGTTTCTCTTGTTTAATACAGTAATTAGATTCCTCTTTTCAAATACTTTTAAATGGCAAATTTAAGTCAAGTCTGGTCTGAAGAATATAAGAATGAAGCTGATATGGTTGTATACTGGGTAATTGCTGCAGTTGAGAGAAAATAAGAATATGAATAGGCAAAACAATGTGCCGTTAAGATGACATTACTGTGCAAGTACCAATGACTTTTTAACCCTTGCAAGGTGTTCCGGTCAGCACTTTCAGTTTTTTGAAAGACCCTAAACGATTTTCTACTTGTGAATTATACCCGTACAGCATGTTCGACTGGATAGTATGGAAGCTTTGAAGAATCTTTTTTTTTATCTGTTTCTGTGTACCATAATTGGTGGTCTTTGGCCTTGTAGTGCAGGTTACTTGTATTCACACCTTGTCTTCTGGAAATAGCAGCAGGGGTCTTTGTGTGAGCACCACTTTTGCTGTTCATTCACAACACATACAGAGTTCAGTGCTAGTGGTTCGTGAGGGCACTACAAAACAGTGCAACGGATTAACTTGAACTGGTATGGATGTGTTCATGTCTAATGCATAAGTAAACTTACAACCTCACTGCAGTAAGGTGCGGTAAGGTGAGTCATTGATATATTTTACGCACAGTAATATGTTTTTTTTCAGTGGCTTTCCATGCTAATAGAAAGTCCATTAAAAGGTGCCACCTTTTCGATTTGCATATGATCTGCAACTATAGAAGCCCTTTTGTAGTCTTAATGTGTGTTGTTGTTTGCCCTTAATTTAATTGAAGCAGATTGAAATGAATTATTTTCACAAAGGGTTTTGAGCCTTGTGTCTTGCTGAGAACAGAAAGCATTGCAGAAGCCTCAGTTTGGCAACGTAAGTGGAGCTCGACCTGTAAAGAGTGCTTTGTAGCTTGAGCGTGAAATTACATAGATAGAATAGGGCTTGACAAATGGGGTCCCGTCAAATGCATGGGATTGTTTTGTACTATAGCTTAAAATACTGCCATGCAAGAAGTCCCCAATGTGATTAATGGTCAGAAATTGTACCTGTGTTCCCCTTAAAATCTTTATTAGTGCCCTCTAACAGGTTTGCGCACAGGGTGTTTTCCCTACAAAAGGGAATTAGAAATGAAAGAGTGAAACTTATTGTTAAATGCTTTGACCTTGATCGTATTATTATTATTTCTTTAGGAATGTGGTAATACAGACAAAGACATTACATTGTTTTGGAAGGTAAGGATTTCCTGTCATTGCTGTTCAGTCAAAAACCCAGTCAGTTTAACATGGAGATTGCCTTTTTTGCAGTGAAAAAAAACATAAATGTTACAGTTTAGGAAAAGACAGAGAAGAGACTTCAAGCTCCATGCACACAAGCTCCATGCTCCATGCACCTCCTTGTAAAACAGACACTAAGTTCATTGGGAATGAACATCAGTGTATCAAATGTATGAGCTCGAGGTGGCAAACTACAGTATACAGACACTTTGATGGTGATGTGGTATCTGATTCACTGTGTTAAATGGATAAAAAATGTTGCTTACAACCATTGCCATTCCCTGCCTCTTCTTGTTGAACAATGTTTAATATCTTTGAGGTAGAATTTTGATACGCAGCCGTGGCATAGATGTTAGGGAGTTCGTCTTGAGGTTTCCGGGTCTCAGGTTGAAATACCGCATGGTGGTTTGAGGTTCATCCTCGGGTCATCTCCCAATTCCACTCCATCTCAACCCTCTTTTCTCCCTTTCACTGCCCCACAACTTTGTAAGTGAAGAATTCTTGCACACCTCCTTGGTCAGGTGCGTAGGAGTGGAACCCCTTGGTCACCAACTTTAAAGCAAAGAAAGCTCCCGCACACTATTCACATTTGCATGGTTTGCGCAATGTTTCGGTCTACTGACCTTCTTCAAGCAATTCCTGCCCCACAACTTTGCCATACTATCTGTGAAACAAAGCATATACTGTGTATTTTGAATGCTAACCCTGTGAAAAATGTGCCCGATCTGGTCTCTGAAGTGGTCCACTCTGACTCTCTCACATAATCTTTTCTTCTGCTGTTGTTCAGTGTTTGTTGCGAAGGGTCATTAAAGGGGCTTCAAAGCCGTTGGATCGGATACCGTTGGTAAGCACCTTAAAAGTGAGTGCCACGTCAGGTGAATAACATTTATAGC
>NC_085867.1:34681094-34691094 GCF_034702125.1 Engraulis encrasicolus | reverse complement strand
TGCTCAGTCTTCCCTCGAAATGAAATGTAATAGAAATGTTAATGTAATGCTTGTATTTTGTTTCCTGTTCTGAATCTAAAAAATAGCTATTAGTCACCATCTCTAAATTGAATACAATTTTTGAACAGAGTAACCAACAACAATGTTTCTGACACAATGTAAATCACACATTTAACTACCTTCCCAAATCTTAAGGTTGCAAGGGAGGGATTTCTTTTTCTCCGACACAGCTTCAACTTGAGGTGGTGCTGTTAGTTTGTCCAGTAGACAGTCTTCTCTGCTGTATTCCCTCCCCTGTATTGCCTCATTAGCTCGGTAGGTAGGTTATCACTGGCGGTGAAGTGCTACGTTATTCACAAATAGGTAAGAGCAACATGAACTAGTTCAGTTTACTGGGATGTTTTAATAATAATAATAATAATAATAATAATAATAATAATAATAATAAGTGCTTAACAAATGGACTACACATCAACGTTAAAGATGGCGTAAAAAAGAGAAGTAAAAGAGAGACAGAAACAAGAAAGAATAGCATGAAGACAAAAGAAGTAAACATAAATAGAGATTGTAGAGGCATAAGGTCCACATAGGTTGGGCCCAGGATTCTTAGAGGCATAAGGTCAACAGTGGTTGGGTCCAGAATAAGTGATGAATAGTCAAACTGAATTTGGGCGCTCAGATGTGGCCCCTGGTGGCAACAAGGTTGAGGAAAAACTCCATGTTTCAATTTTAGCTCAGCAACCATGAAATGGCCAATTCCAGCTTCCACCTTCTGAAGTTATTCCAAAGCTCTTTTGTTGGTGTAACCAGTGTTCACTGTTCACGCTAGAATTCTTACTGGCCGGACAAGTGGCCGGCTGTATTGCAGAATACCGGACATTTGAAATATCTAACGGACCTTCCCTCATATAGCCAAACACACACTCCCTAATGCGTCAAAGTGAAGTATAATGGTCTTTTCTGCCAGCAAAACTTAATTTTCACTAACATTTGGCCAGTTGGCTGGTGTTAATTTAGAGCCCTGCTTGTGCGCTCCGGGGAGTAAACGCGCGCTTTCTTTCACACACTCGAGAGCTCGAACTGAAAGAGAGAAAAAAACAGCCAGCCAACGTGCTGTGCGCAGATCCCTAAATTATCACCTCAAACAGTGTGTTTTATCAGCAAACCCGAAGAGGATTTCCCTACTCAAATTGGGTAACGAGGTGATGCCTATAGTGCAGTAATGGTATCGATGCTACTGAAATTTGAACTGTATTGCGTTGTGTTCCTGCGCTCTCGAAAGTAATGGAATTGACACGTTCCGTACGATGCTCTATATGGGCTACACGTTTTGGCCGGTGATGAAAACAGTTATAAAGCCCTGCATGCAATTTCACTGGGACTTCTCGCGAGTCCATCGTTCTCTGGAATATTTAACTTGACCCTCTGTAGCCTACTTGGAGATCCACCACCATTTTTCAGCAGAGGTAAAAGTGAAAGTGATTTGATGCTGCGATGCTGCGCATGCCATTGAGTCCCAAACCGGTAGGCTTGACTTCGCAACTGGGCATGAAATGGTTTTCGCAAATGCAATGCCCTTTGTTGTGTTCACTGATATATTGGTAAAAATAGCCTACAACAAAACAGAATCGTTCCTCGGCAGCACAGCAGCCAGCGTGAGTCAAGTGATTATAAGCATAACGTGATTGGGGACAACGACGGTGGGGACAAGAGCGCAAGCAATATTGCGTGCTGTTTATGACAAGTTCATTTACATAGGCTATTCACAAATATTTTAAGCTTTGTTCAGTTTCATATTAGGCCTACTGGTGTTTTGTAACTTTAAGTAGGCCTATTTAAAATGAGCTAATATTATTTACTGACTGATTGCAGTCATTTTTGTCGGACATTTTGTCCGGCCACATTTTATTTTGCCGGTCATTCATGCATGCAAACGGCCAATGTCCGGCCACAGCCGGCTAACGTGAACCCTGGGTGTAACCATGTAAGGTAAGTTGAATAATCTAACTTTAAACACTTATCTATTTGCCAAAACCTTGTAAGGTTAGTTGAATAGATACTCTAACTTGAATGGTTTAGGTGACATATCATTTTAATTAGTTGAATAATCAAACACTTAGTTGGCAAATCCTTGTAAAGTTAGTTAACACAATTTAATAATGACAGTACTACAAAACCTTATGTTCTAAGTTTGAACTAATAGCTTAAAAATGCTGTGCAGTGAGTTGCCTTGAAAAATTTAGTTGAAGCAAACTTTTATTTTATAGAGTGTAGCATTTTGCAATGGCTTGGTGAAAAAAACAAAACAGTGAAGAAAAACACAATCCTGAAAAATTGTCTACAAAACAAAAGAAAATGCCTCAGTTGATGATGCTAACACAAAATGAACAACTCTATACACACAAAAGTAGATAAAATAACCTAAATAGCCAGAATGTTTTTAAAAGTTTGGGAGCTGTGGTAAAGGCAGACAGACGGCGCTATGTAGCAACATGTAATAATACATTATACTCTACATACATACATACATACAGTAGTACATACGTACATATTATACATATAAACATTTATCAATGTCTAAGACAGATGGTAGTGACTAATAGCGAGTGATTCAGTGCCTGCTGCTTGGAACAGGTTGATTCACAATCCACAGGTGCCATATTACACCTGCAGCCCTTCTGCAAACACACACTCACACACACACACACACACACACACACACACACACACACACACACACACACACACACACACACACACACACACACACACACACATACACACACACACACACACACATACACCGATGGCTGGTGTCATGGCCTGTCGCGAGGTTCATGTTGGGCTGGCTGGCTGTGTGGTCCTGTTGCAGATTTATCTTCGTTGACAGAGGGCTCGCCACACCACAGTAGAGATGTCACACCACACCACACCACGCCCCCCTCTCTCTCTACACACACACACACACACACACACACACACACACACGCACGCACGCACACACACGCACACACGCACATCAACTGCCAAGCCAATCGCACACACACACACACACACACACACACACACACACACACACACACACACACACACACACACACACACACACACACACACACACACACACACACACACACACTTTATTCAGCAGAGCAAAGGGAGCACTCACACACAGACTCACCACACACACATACACACAGGGCTCCCTTTGCTGCTGCTGTGATGCCATCGCCACATCCATTAATCGTACCTGAGTCTTGTCTTGTGTGAGCTGAGAAATTAATTAACTCGCTCCAATCAAGGACTGTAATTCCTTTTATTTTATTCTGTAATCCTCTTTTTCACTCTCTCTGTATGTCTCTTTCTAATGCTATTTGGGTCATTTCACGTGAAATCAGACACTTTGGGACCCGACCGACCCGGATTTCAATCATACTTGGTGTGCCTTTTCAGTAGCAAGGTAGCACCACAGAACTGCATTGGTTTGAATCTGACACTAATATTAAGGGAGAAACAGACTAGGAAAGGTTCACATGTGAGGGTAGGACACTATACATTCAGCCTTGAATATATCAGTCAGTGTTAGTCACAAAAAGATGCCTGTGGTGTTGTTTGAAAGCTCTTTTCTGGCTCTACATATTACACAATCACCTTGGAATACAACTACTCTCAGAATATGAATTATGATAAATTGAAAAATTAAAAATGGAATATCTAAAAAACTCATATTTTAAAATGGCCAGTTCCTTGTCTAAACGTAGCCAGCAATGTCATGAGCAACACCTCAAATGCTGGTGTTCGGTTCTTTATTCATTTCAGAGAGAATTTGACTCACACATATGGCATCATACAGACCACTTACTAATAATATGGTAATACCATAGTAGCATCACATGACAAAACAAAAACAAAACAAAAAAGGTCAGTGTCCATCGTCCCAGTTTTCAGAAACTAAAGCAGATGTCCATTTATACACACCAAATGATGATATGTGAATGTTTGAACATTCCTTCTCTGTGTGTTCCTGTGCCATCCTCCCTTTACCGTACTTTAAAGAGATAATCAATGGCTACACTCTCATTTTGTACTCTACCAGTGCATTTGAAGCAGCAGCTGTGTCTTTTGTAGATAATGTGTAAGTACGTCCCGTTGCAGTTACAGGTTCCACTACCAGAAGCACATCCTGATGATCCATGACAAGTCTATCTGGTCTGAAGGGAAAAGTGAAGGATGGAGATGGTCCATGAGGATGCAGGAAGTTCAGTTTCACCTCTCCAGTGCTCGGCATACATTCCTCAACACATGATAGCCACCAGTTGCCATCATATACAGCTACAACATACCCTTTGATGCTTGAAAATGTAACACATTCCTTTACTGAGCTCACTCTTTCAACTCTGCCTTCTCTGAATGCTGAAAATGGCCTAACTTCCACTGTGTCCATTGACAATGGGCAGAAGCTGTGTAGTTTTTGAGTACCTGGAATAGTTCTTGCAGATTCAAACCTTTTCAACAGGTTCTCAGCTTCATGATGGTACATCTCTGTTGTGGCAAACTGGCAATGGATGTTCTTGACATTATCCTTGACAAATTCAAACAGTTGGTTTGGCGTTACAATTTGATTGTCAATAGGACGTTGCAGACTTGCTCGTGCAGCAAGCCGTTTAACTGTCCCTCCAACGCCATCACATGGACCTTTGCCATGTGATGTGGCAAAAAAGTGCCACTCTGCAGGTATGTGAAAGTCTGCCTCGTGGTGGCACAAATTTGTTATGTTTTTAAGGTTTTTATATTGTGCAGCACAGCCATCAGAAAAATATATGATCTTCTTTGGGCGTTCTGTCATTGATGAAGTGTCACTGAGGAACTGAATTAGGAGCTTCTGAAACAGATGTACAGCAATTGTATCGTGAATGTTGCAGTCTGAAATAACCACAAAACAGATTTTTTCCAGTTTCAACTGATATTGGTAGTAGCATACAAATGGATGGATTGTGGCCTGCAGGTTGTTCCAGTGAAATGATTGAATAGCATCTTGAATTACAAAACTATAGTTTTCTGCAAAGTCTGCTACCACTAAAAACGTTCCTGGTTCAAGGGAGTCACGAGCCTGTTGGTAAAACATGCTCTGCTGTTTTGCAATGAAATCATGATGCATGACCTTGGGAAGACTACACACAAAGGTTTCCAGAAACTCATTTACTGGCTGTGTCTTAGTTTCAAGTGTTGACCTATCTGTTGATGTCCATTGTTTGAACTCCACATTATCTATCATGCAATTTTCCATGTATTTTTCCAGTCTCCAAAGAAGATTGGGAGTTCCTGGACACTCTGTACAGTCCTGAAGGAAGCAGCTAATGCTTGGAGGGTTGCACTGTATTGCTCCAATACAGTCCCGGTAGTGTTTAATCTCACCATTGGAAACAGTATCAAAACGTGCTCCATCAAACAACAGTTTTATATTTTGATGTATTGTACACACACATACACAATGTGTACCACTGGATCCTGCAAGAACACACTGTCTGGGTCGCAATATGGAAAATTTGGTGAAGCCAATTTTCACTTCTGGATGCTTGTCTTTAAAGTGTTGAAAAGCTTCACGTAGGTTGCAAAGTACAAGCCTTTTTTGAAGGAGCAGCCTCTTGCCACCAACATTGACTGACAGACAGTCTTTCATACCAGGCATCACCCGACTGACAGACTCAGACAAATAGAACTTTTCTACTGTCTCTACTGTTTGTGTGGATAGTCTATTTCCAGGCTTTGGATTAGGTACTGTCAAAACCCCATGCTCCTTTGCCAGTTGTTTTGATTTTACTGCCATGTGTTTTGTGGTTTGAAATTCTGTCATTATTTTTCTCACACTCCAACTTCCAGGTAATGCAGTTAGGATCTGCAGCTTGTCACTTCTGGCAGATGAACTTCTGAGCTTTTCACGGAGCTGATGTATCATTTCTTCTCCGTCACCTTTCCATGGTCTGTGTGGTTGTCCGGTGGCAGCTTCAATCTTTCCCCGTATCTTTCTTGCAATATTCTCCACTTTTCTTTTAGCATAGGTGCCCTTGGCCACTCTCTTTAACCGGATTGGAGATTCACCAATCGATGATAAAGTGGCATTAAGATTGCATAGCTCAACATTTGCATATTCCATGTCAGAAGTTGCAGAGGTTGAGGGGCCAGCCACAGCTACTGAAGGGTCTGAAATGTCAGGCTGTGAGATTGGCTCTGTTGTGACTGTTGTTTTCAGCTTCATGTAGCAGTTCCTGCAGACGCGCTGTCCAATCCTCAGGCTGAGTGTCGGATGATGTTCTATGGCATCCTCAGGCAGATCTCTCAAGTCACGAGTTATTCTTTTACGATGACCATTAAAAGGGTCAGAACATTTTTGATGTAAAAGCCTCAAATAATGCCTCTTTGAAGACATGGCAAGGTTCAATGCTGCAGTAACCTGAACAACTCAGTCCAATGCATGTGCATAAAGTTCAGTGCACCCAACAGCAAGCCCGTTAAGTAGACTGATCACACCTGCACTTGCACACCATTCACTTAATGCATTCAATTAGTGATGCCTGGGTCAATCTGTGACATCAGACACTAAGTGTGAGGTGGGGTACTCATGTCAGGTAGTGTACTTGCAACCCATTTTGAACCTTTATGTCCCATTATCTCTGAAATGAATAATAACCCGAACACCAGCATTTGAGGTGTTGCTCATGACATTGCTGGCTACGTTTAGACAAGGAACTGGCCATTTTAAAATATGAGTTTTTTAGATATTCCATTTTTAATTTTTCAATTTATAATAATTCATATTCTGAGAGTAGTTGTATTCCAAGGTGATTGTGTAATATGTAGAGCCAGAAAAGAGCTTTCAAACAACACCACAGGCATCTTTTTGTGACTAACACTGACTGATATATTCAAGGCTGAATGTATAGTGTCCTACCCTCACATGTGAACCTTTCCTAGTCTGTTTCTCCCTTAATATTAGTGTCAGATTCAAACCAATGCAGTTCTGGGGTGCTACCTTGCTACTGAAAAGGCACACCAAGTATGATTGAAATCCGGGTCGGTCGGGTCCCAAAGTGTCTGATTTCACGTGAAATGACCCATTTATATATCTCAGTGTCTTGCTGTCGCTCACTTTCTTCACCTCTGTATTTGTCTGTATTTGCCTCTGAATTTTGCATGATATTTGTGCTTGATGGCAGGAGACAGTACCGTGCGCGCGCGCACACACACACACACACACACACACACACACACACACACACACACACACACACACACACACACACACAGACACGAATGGTTGTGGAGAGAAGAAACAACCTGGTGATGTTGGTAAAAATGACTATTCCATCGAGATGTGAGCTGGGACTCTGTTTCAACTTCACTGGTGTGTCACTGCTCTGCAATTTGGAAGTGAAAGGTGCAAGGATGAAGTAAGCCTATGCGGAGGAGGCAGACACAAAAATAAGCAAATTTGAAAAATAGACAAAAAAGAAACAACAACATAGTACAAAACTGCCATATATAATTGCATAGATGTTGTTTTTCACCTCATCAGTACATAGTATGGGTAACTGCTAGAGAGAGAGAGAGAGAGAGAGAGAGAGAGAGAGAGAGAGAGAGAGAGAGAGAGAGACTGGATGGATGATACTGGTCTGATGATGGGAGTGTTAGAGGGACAGTACCGGGGTCCTAATAATGGTCTTTTCATCAAGCTAGCCTCACTGAAGAGCAGAGCTGGTTCTTCTCCATTTGGTGCCGTTTAAGAGGACCCCTTTCTTTTATGTATTTAGAAATTGCCATCTGTAAGGGTAGCGTCACACATCTGATTGAACACAGCTGATCTGGAACCCATGAATGACCATTGCCAATGCAAAGTAGCATGTTCTATTTCACTTGACATTGCAGGGGTAAGACAAAAAAACTGAAACAGCTGGTTTTAGACCACAATAATACATATACCCGGCCGTGTATGGAGCTCCCAATGGACAGTGCTGATGGAAGCAGGAGAGTTAAGGTGCACATTTAATTCTGCCACACTGTGGGCAGCTGTGGTTTTATGTTTTTTGGACACAATCCTGGTTAGCACCCGAAGATCCCTTTCAGACAGATTCCTCACGCATCAAGTTTATCCTGTCGGATGTGGTTCGTCCTTCTTGCTGGTATGCTGACATTACCTTGGATACTGTGGCTCTCGGCACATCACAAAGACTTCCCGACTTGGTCACAAATACGCCAGAAAGACATGCACCAACAATCTCAGATACGTCACCAATAATGCTGTGTGCATTGCAATATTTTGAGTGTCTGTTTTCACTGGTGCAATTAATGAATATTGACCACCAGGCTGGTCCAGTTTAGCCATGAAACCCCCCACACTAAAATGACACGTGTTTTAGTTTTTTTGTATAACCATTGTATAATTCTTTGGGACTTTTGGGCATATCTGTTACCTTTAAGACATTTAGCATCCTAGTGTCTAGCTACAGTACGGGACCAAGTCAATAATTTGCAAGTCACAAGTAAGTGTGAAGTCCTCCTTATCAAGTCAGAGTCAGGTCACAAGTTAAGACACATTTGATCAAGTCAGGTCCAAGCCCAAGCTTTACCAAAGCCAAGTCAAGAACATCAAGTTCTTAAAAAGTCACCATCTAGTCTAGGCATAATCTTATACTTTTGGTCATATATTCATTACCTCTCCACACTGCTATGCAAGTCTACCCTTTTCCATTCACGTTCTTAACAAAAAATAGCAGGCATACTACTGGGTAAGCGCAAATCATTTAATTTTTCATGTAATATGATCACGTATAAAGGCAGGAAATGGAATATACTTATTTAGACTTGTCATTGCGAGGTAAAACTGTCAGGTCCAAGTCAAGTCTGGAGTCAATAGCGTGTAAGTCCGACTCAAGTCACAAGTCACTCCTGATATCGCCCAGTCAAGTACCAAGTCATCAATTTGTAACTCAAGTCTGACTTCAGTCCAAGTCACAAGTCACATGTCCACATCTCTGCTAGCGTCCTTATCTGCCTAGCGCCGGCCCTGCTCAAAAGATGGCCTGGGGAAAACACACGCTTTACAAATGCTCACAAACACACTCATCGCTCTTGCTCATCGCTGGCTAAGAGCCACGGCCCTCTTCTCCTCTCCTCTCTTCTCTTTTCTTCTATTCTCTTTTCGCTGCCACGCTGTCTCGGAGGCCACAGTAGGCAAGCTTGAGATGTCTAGATTAGTGCCTTTGTATAAACACGCACGCACACATGCACTCACGCACACACACATACACACAGACAGCTCTCTCTTTGTTACTCCACTTTCACCAGTTTTGGACTGCTCTGCTAGCACTTTATTTTTTTATTTATGTTTTTTTGTTTGTTTAAGAGCACTGAAAAGCCCAGAATGTGATTCAAAAGAGATAGAGATTCAAAAACGACAAGACTTAGTCATCACATAAAGTCAAATTCAAAATGGTTAGAAGGAGAGAAAACGCATTTCCACCAACAGCTATTCTTACCAAACAGTGTCTATTGAGCTCTCATGACAAAATTATTTCAATGCAGAAATGCAGAGGTTAGAGATTTCTTGTTTGATGCGCAACAATTCTGGAATTAGCGAATACAACTTTTACAGGTTTTTAACAGTTTCAAGTGTGTAGAATGGTAAATGGTAAATGGATTGAATTGATAACGCTTTTCCACTGCTTTGAGCCCTCAGCGCGCTCTACATTTCATGCCTCACATTCACCCATTCACACTCACATTCACACACTGGTGGTTTCCACGCAGGGTACCTCCCTGCCACCAGGAGCAATTGGGGTTAAGTATCTTGCTCAAGCACACATCGATGGGATCAGGCAGAGCAGGGCTCAGTCATGCAACCCTCTGGTTGGCAAATGGCTCCTCTACCCCCTGGGCCACCATCGCCCCAAAAGGAAAAAAAGAAAATGTAATATCTGAGAAGGAGGAAATAATCTTTACAGAC
>NC_085867.1:34661094-34666094 GCF_034702125.1 Engraulis encrasicolus | reverse complement strand
CACATTCTGCAGACCTTTCAAGAATACATGAAGGACTTTGGACACTTTGGTTTATGTGTGGATACCCTCAACATATTATGAGGTAAGTGTGACGTTGTTTTGAGCTGTGCAAGACTTTAAAATGTTGTGTTTTTGAAATGTGTGTAACCGCCGAAAAACGATGCCCGCATCTTTCATATTGCATAGCTGATATGGCTAACGAGGCTAACGTGATATTATCAAACTTTCTCAAAACGCATCCTTTTGCCTTGATTTTGCTCTAGAGTGACTGTATTTCATCCCAAACATGCAAAAAACAGGCAAATTTGTTCCAACTCCGGATAAATCCTTTAAGTCATCTCCAAAGCGAAGCATAAACATAAAGGCATGCACACACACACACATGCGCTCAGGCACAATCAATAATGTGCAAACACAGACACACACACACACACACACACACACACACACACACACACACACACACACACACACACACACACACACACACACACACACACACACACACACACACACACACACACACACACACACACACACACACACACACACACACACACACACACACACACACACACACACACACACACACACACACACACACACACACACACACTCATATTACAATTAACTAGCATTAAATCTTCTAGTGCATTCCACTGTCATGTATTCAAAAGCAGAACATAATTCAAGAACAATGCTTCAACATTGCATTTAGCATATAGTGCAATCAATTATATTTTGTGTGATTCTATAGTAAAATTGTCTACTTGCAGAAAACATTGCACGTTAGTTACATACTTTCAGGAAAAGACTGTGTTCATTTCATAAGCTCTTATGGTTTGCCTTGGTTTTGAACCCAAAACGTTCAACGTGATTATTACAATTTATATGAAACTGGACAACCGTAGAGAAGATTACGTGGGTGGTTTATGTTAAACCGTCTTGAGGGTGCATACTGTATATCGCATGTATTGAAATGTGTGGGCTTCGTGTGAGCACCATGGGCAGATTCTGTCAGTGTCGGTTTTTGTGCCATGTCCAGCACAAGAATGGTGTATTGCAATTACAGTGAAAAGCGTTCTGTGTACCTCGTGAAAATGTGAAAACCCTTTTTCTTTGCCTTGTATGTACAATTTACAATTCTGCTTTTGTAGAGCAGTGTTTCCCAACCTTTTTTGTCCTGTGTACCGCCTAAGCCATGATGTCATATGAAGAGTACCTCCTTCATGTGTGCTCTATATCTATTCGGCTATCCCAAAGGGGCTACACTCCATATATTCGTTATTATTACATTTCTCAACGTACCCCCTGTGTTGTGCTCGGCGCGTACCCCTAGTGGTACACGTACCCCTGGTTGGGAAATACTTTTGTAGAGGAAGCAAATGAGAATTTAATATCATGTATTCAGGTTAAAAAAAACTTCATGCAAACGATTACAAATATTATGCTCAATAACTCATTTCAGATGTATATCACTAGTTGGGTAGTTTCCAATAGGAAATTTCACTGCAAACAACAAAGTACCTAACACAGTTAGCAACTGCAGTTTTGAGAAATGCACCCCAGCTTTGTCTTTCTGTTACAGTGTGCGTAAGATATGCATGTGTAACTGCATGTGCAGAGAGATATGGGAGTATAAGAGCTCAGTTGTGTAGGCATTTGCCCTCTGGCAATGGTTATTACTAAACAGATAGCAAGTCATAGACGCCGGCGAGTTTTGGCTACTACTATTGATTCCAAAGATGTGAGTGAGTGAGTGAGTGAGTGAGTGAGTGAGTGAGTGAGTGAGTGAGTGAGTGAGTGAGTGAGTGAGTGAGTGAGTGAGTGAGTGAGTGAGTGAGTCAGTGAGTGAGTGAGTGAGTGAGTGAGTGAGTGAGTGAGTGAGTGAGTGAGTGAGTGAGTGAGTGAGTGAGTGAGTGAGTGAGTGAGTGAGTGAGTGAGTGAGTGAGTGAGTGAGTGAGTGAGTGAGAGAGTGAGAGAGTGAGTGAGAGTGACCGTAAACAAGTCTTTGGGTGGACTGATGAAGATGAATGGGGTGACAGAGGTGGTTCTGCCATCTCTGTTTGTTTGTCCATATGTCCGTCTGTCTGTCTGTCTGCTGTGGAGGTGATTGAGTGAGCAGCCAGGACTGGAGGGAAGGCGTGGAGAAGTCACATATTTCTGTAGTGTCTGGGCGGAGTTGATTGACACCCAACACCCTGGGTGATGATGAGAGTGATACACACCTCTATCTCTCGCTCCCTTTCTCTCTTTCTCTCTTTTTCTCTCTCTCTCATCCCCCCCACTCTCTTCCTTGCTCTATTGCCATTCCACCCACAGTCTCTGTCTGCTTCTTTTATCATCCAACTTTCCTCTCTTTCTCTTTCCCACACTCGCCTCCACATACTCCCTCCCTCCCTGTCTCCTTCTTTCACCTGTGGTTTCTCTCTACCACTCTTTTCTGTCTCTTTCTTTCTTTCTTTCTTTCTTTCTTTCTTTCTTTCTTTCTTTCTTTCTTTCTTTCTTTCTTTCTTACTCTCTCTACCCCCACACACTCTCTATCTGTTACTCTCTTTCCACTCCCTACTCCATTTTCTCTGTCTCTCTCTCTCCTGGTGTTCTCCAATCTGCCAGGTCATCGTCACTCCCTCTCTCTGTCCCTCCCTCTCTCGTTTCCCCCCCTCTCTCTCTCTTTCCAACACCCCCCCCCCCTCTATCTCCCTCCCCCGCTCTCCTCATGTCTGGCATGTCTGCCCGCCTCACTTCTTCCCTATTGATCTCCAAATGTTGATGTCGCTGCTCGATGGGCCGTCTCACTCTGACACATTTTTCTGAGGTGACTGCCATATCTGAGTGGGCATACTGAATGGATGGGCTACAGTCTGCTCTGGCTGCAAAGACAGCAGCAGCAGCAGCAGCAGCTACCTACTTTAGTTTATTTTTTTTATGAAGGCTCGCTTTTCGCCTCTCTACCATTTTTTGTTTTTTTCATTTCAAAATAGAAATGATTGGCATTAAGAACTCCATTTGCAATGAGCTGTGAAAACACTCCTTCTGTGCCATGTCACCTCTGCACCGAGGAACTGACACGTCACCCCGTTCGCTCGGCAAGTTTGTGTGTTTTACATGTCGAAAATAAAATCCAGCCCTCAGTGTATTTGTACTATTTCAGAACAGCACCTGACTTCAGAGAGAGAGACAAAGACAAGCCTCCGCGCCCTGTCCTATCTGCTGCCTGCACGACAAAAAGAAATAAATAAAGTGAAATGTGGCAAACAAATGAACACAAAATACACCCTCCCGCAAGCGATCGATATCTAATCTGACAGCTTCATGATCTGGTGAGCAGGGCTGACAGACGTGTCTTAGCGGGAGGGCAAAGCAGAGGCAAACACTCCACACACACACACACACGCACACACACACACACACACACACACACACACACACACACACACACACACACACACACACACACACACACACACACACACACACAGAGGAGCTACAACAGTCAGCAGCGGCGGCAGCTGTGGCAGAGATGGAGCGAGGGAACAAGGGAGAAAGGGAGGGAGGGAAGAAGAGAGAGAGAGGGAGAGAGACTTTTGACTTTCGAAATTGCATGTATTTACAGAAAATATTTTAAAGACATACAGAATGTCATTCTGACATATATTAAATGTGGGTCAAGCTTTTCATAAAAATAACAATAAATAAATAAATAAATAGTGGATAAACGCCCCAAGTCAAACAAAACAAAAACAACACAAAAAACAACTACAAGGTAAATTGCATGACATCATCAACAACGATGCACAAAGCATTATTTTGACACCACATGTCCTTAAAGGTTTCAAGATCTGACATGTCTTTGTGTGTGTGAGAGAGAGAGAGGGATGGGTTGTGTGGATGGGAGAAAAGGGTAGAGTGGTAGAGAGAAGTAGAAGAGTAGAGAGTGATGGAGAGGGAGAGATAGGTATGAAGAGTGAAGGAGAGATGAAGAGATGCAGAAACCATGAGTGGTGCAGATGGTGAGAGAGAGGGAGGGAGAGAGAGAGAGAGAGAGAGAGAGAGAGAGAGAGAGAGAGAGAGAGAGAGAGAGAGGCAGAAAGGCAGAGAGAGAGAGAGAGAGAGAGAGAGAGAGAGAGAGAGAGAGAGGCAGTGAGAAAGAATGATAGAATGAGAAAAGAAAGGGTAAACAGAGGTGGAGAGGGGCAGGGTTAGAAGAGTGAAATGGGCAGAGAGTCAGAGAGGTTGAGGGGGAAGAGAGAGGGAGAAATGAAGGTAGAGGCAGAAGAGAGGTACTGTAGAGAGGGCGAAAGATAGAGTGAAGGATAAGTAGCAGTAGGTGGGGAGAGCGGTAGAAGGGTAGAAAGGCAGATGGGGAGAGGTAGAGGAAGGGAGAGGTAGAGGGTGGGTGGGTGGGGGGGTGGTTGGGTAGACGACCGGCCAAAGTAAATCGACTGGCATTGTGGAGGGTGGTGTGCATGAAGCGTGTAGGTCAGACTCGGAGTCCTGATTAGAATTGCCAGTCCGAGTCTGCAGAATGGGATCCAACATTGAGGAAAGAGAGAGAGAGAGAGAGAGAGAGAGAGAGAGAGAGAGAGAGAGAGAGAGAGAGAGAGAGAGATAGAGAGTTAGAGAGAGAGAGAGAGAGAGAGAGAGAGAGAGAGAGAGAGAGAGAGAGAGACAGACAGACAGACAGACAGACAGACAGACAGACAGACTGACAGACACAGACAGACAGATATGCAGACGTACAGGGAGAAGGGGTGGGAAAGAAAGAGAGAGAGAAGGAAAGGAGAGAAAGCAAAAAAAGGAAAAAGTTGAGGTTATGAAGACCGATGAACATGAAAACATACATTGCAAAGAGAGAGAAGGAGGAGAGGATATGAAGAATTTAAATGGGGAAAGGTAACGGAGGACAAGATGAATAAGCAGACCGAAGGACACTAGGTATACATACTGTATTACTGTACATGCACAGTGGACAATGTGGAAATGTATGGACTGGAGAT
>NC_085867.1:34636094-34648594 GCF_034702125.1 Engraulis encrasicolus | reverse complement strand
AGTAATATCACACTACTGTAGCTGTTGTGAGAGAGAGAGAAAGAGAGAGAGAGAGAGAGAGAGAGAGAGAGAGAGAGAGAGAGAGAGAGAGAGAGAGAGAGAGAGAGAAATAGATAGGGGGGGGGATCACGCTGTGAGCAAGAGAGAGGTGTTTTCTCTCTTCCAGCTGTGACCACCTCCCTTGTTTCTCCTCGCCTTGCTGGATGACTTTGGGTTTCCTGGGTCCCTGCGTTTAACACGCACGCACACGCACACGCACAAGCACACGCACACGCACACACACATGCACACGCACACACACACACACACACAAATGAATGCATACAAGAATGCACACACACACACACACACACACACACACACACACACACACACACACACACACACACACACACACACACACACACACACACTCACACCCACTCACACACACACACACACACACACACACACACACACACACACACACACACACACACACACACTTGTCTTTGAACTGGGACTGCCTCTCCTGCCTGCCTGCCACTTTCTTTATAGAGTCCTACTTTCATAAAACAGCTCATCGTTTATTCATGCAATTAAAAGAAATGCATTTGTATTATTGTTTATAGCCTCGTAAGTAACTGAAGGATTACTTCAGCTCCTTTTGCAATGGGCTGACATCATTCATATTCTTTTGATTGAATCACTGTGTCAGTGCTTGCGGTCTTTGTTTTATTTTAGTTTTGTTTTGTCCAGACGCATGTCTCTTTACGAGTGGCTAGCAAATAAATGGTGGGATTAAGAGGACAATAAATCTGCCGAGGCAGACAGATTCTTCTTCTTCTTCTTCTTCTTCTTCTTCTTCTTCTTCTTCTTCTTCTTCTTCTTCTTCTTCTTCTTCTTCTTCTTCTTCTTCTTCTTCTTCTTCTTCTTCTTCTTCTTCTTCTTCTTCTTCTTCTTCTTCTTCTTCTTCTTCTTCTTCTTCTTCTTCTTCTTCGCTCTCAGACGATAAATTGAATCAGCGAGTGTCCGTGCGATGGCTGCCTGTGCCTTGCTTTGCTCTGCTCTTCTCTGCCCATTTCGTCTGCCGCCTGTCCGTTTATGAGGTGGGAAGATGCTGAAAAAGGACTTTTGTTAAAGGCGTGGGTATGTGGAGTGGAGTAGGCGGCCCCTTGCTCTCTCTCTCTCTCTCTCTCTCTCTCTCTCTCTCTCTCTCGCTATCTCTCTCTCTCTTTTCTGTCTCTCTCTCTCTCTGCATGTCTTTCTCTCTTTTTCTCTCTCTGCGTGTCTCTCTCTCCCTGGATGTCACATGGTCCTTGCATGGGGGTGCACAATTGTGTGTGTGTGTGTGTGTGTGTGTGTGTGTGTGTGTGTGTGTGTGTGTGCGCTTGTGTTTGTGTCTGTGTGCGCTTGTGTTTGTGTCTGTGTGCGTGTATGTGTGTATGCCTGTGTGTGTGTGTGTGTGTGTGTGTGTGTGTGTGTGTGTGTGTGTGTGTGTGTGTGTGTGTGTGTGTGTGTGTGTGTGTGTGGCTGTGCGTGTGTGTGTGTGTGTGCCTGTGTTTGAGTGTACATTCTTGTGTGCATGTGTGTGTGTGTCTGAGCAGAGATCGCTGACTGGAATTGTCCCCCGCACCAGTTCTGATGGCTCAGCGATTATTTTCTCTCTTTATTTTTTTCTTTTTCACAAAAGGACTAGGCAGTCGGAAAATGAATCCATAAGATTTCAGTTCGGACTGACTGTGCTCTTGCTCATTAAACAAGAAAGTGGCATAATCTTTCAGCAGTGATCTAAGGCTGCAAAGGCACACAGTCACTTGATCAAGATCAAACACCAGCCATTTTGCTTCACTAGTGCCGTTCTTTACTCTAATTGCACTTTAGGCAGTGGACCTTAAACAGCTTTAAAACCTTTAAGTTGACCTAACAAAAGGTATACAAATGCAACACCATGCTGGCAGTGTGTAACCACAAAGACTGTGTTTGCACGCATGGGGTGCCGACAAGGGAGGACAAAGTGGACAGTTGTCCCGGGCCCAAGGAGAGATGGGGCCCAGAATTGGTTCCTCATTACATTGCAACAATTGGGTAGGGGGCCCTTTCAGATGACTTTGTCCCGGGCCTGACCAAAGCTGTCAGCGGCCCTTTTTGCACGTAATGGCATTTAATTGTGTTCTGTTTTAGTTTTGTCGCTAGACAAGTGTTGTGGTTCTTGGTCAACTGCAAAAACCTCTAAATCACTTTGCTGACTGGTTACCTGCCATATTAAGTGGTAAGCAAAGTAAAGCTACACGTTTCTCTTGGTTTTTTTCCCTGTTTGGTTATCGTAGGAGAAAAAAGAATGTAGAAAAGGACAAAATTGTGCAGCGCTAGCAAGCATCTGTTTTTAGCCATATTAGGACGGGACTAGTTTAATGGGAGGACCTAGGGTAAAGTAATAATAACCGAGATATTTAATCCCGTCTGACCGCGCCAGTCCGGTAAAGATAGCGAAGTATGTCGGGTGAACTTCCCCGCGTGTTTTATCTCCTGTAAAGCGGTCCGGAAGAATTACCCTTGGTGATACTACTCCTGTCCGAATGCGGCCCTATGTAAAGATGTCTGGTTAACCGCACGAAATGCACAATATATCCAATTTCTCCGGGCTTGCAAACATTGCAGCCTTGTAGTAAACCGTTAGTTTTGTTTTAGGGAGTTGTTCCAAGCTGAGTTCGTTGTCAAAATCAGACAGCATGGTCAAACGCACATGAAAGGACACGCATGCAGAGGCATTAGAATTTTGTTTTAGATTTTGATGGGTTAGTAAACCAACGGGCAATTATTAGAAGTGCTCCACGGGACCAAATGCCTCCATGGATGCGCAATAATGTGCTCAAAATTCAGTAATATATTGTGGAGTAGGCATGCAGATGACGACAAGTGCAGTCACAACGGTGCATGATGAGTAGGCTAACCCCTCCTCATTTCTGTTCATTTACTTTCTGTTCTTTTACCAACGCCCTGAGATAAAAAAACACATTTCCCCATGTCCATACATAAAACTAGTCCCGTCGGAATAAGGCTTTTAATGGTGATATTTTGGGCTTGCCTTTCAGCTTACTGTTATCATGGTCTTGTGTCTTTATCTGAGTATATGGTTTTGGCTTGGGGCTTTATCAGTTGAGGTGGTTGCACACATGTTTTTGCTCAATAGCGTTATAGCCATCCTCTGAAATTAGCATTGACTGAATGGCGACCACGGGCTCTCTTTTTTTCATGTTCCTCAAGGATGTATTCCTTTGTGCTCTTTCTTTCTGCATTTCTTTATTATCCCACTTTATTCAATCTATCTGCTTTCTGCTCTTCATCTCCTGGATGTCACTCACTTCATCATTTTCCCGCTTATTCTCCTTTTGCCTTTCTCCCACACTGTCTATTACCAACCTCATCTGTCTTCAAATTATCCACTTCTTTGTGCTGCTGGTATGCACTCTGTAACTACAACCACTTGTGTGAAGGTCTTATGCGTTTTTGGAGTTTGCATCCCTGTGTTTAGCTCAATGTGTGTGTTCAAGTGTGTGTGTGTGTGTGTGTGTGTGTGTGTGTGTGTGTGTGTGTGTGTGTGTGTGTGTGTGTGTGTGTGTGTGTGTGTGTGTGTGTGTGTGTGTGTGTGTGTGTGTGTGTGTGTGTGTGTGTGTGTGTGTGTGTGTGTGTGTGTGGCATTTGTGGATCAGAGTGCTGCAGCAGCTTTCCTCCCTTTGCATTGATACGGCTGTCTTCTGTGGCTGATTGATCACGGCACCGTGATGCATGTTCATCGTGCTTGTGGCTTGTGTGTGTGTGTGTGTGTGTGTGTGTGTGTGTGTGTGTGTGTGTGTGTGTGTGTGTGTGTGTGTGTGTGTGTGTGTGTGGTGTGTGTGTGTGTGTTAGTGTGTGTGTGTGTGTGTGTGTGTGTGTGTGTGTGTGTGTGTGTCTGTGTGTCTGTGTGTGTGTGTGTGCGTGTGTGTGCGTGTTTGTGTGCGCGTGTGCGTGCTTGCTCATCGCTTTATTCACTTTGATATGGATTTTCTTAACAGACCTACAGCTCCACTTTATCTGTCTCAGGGATGACAATCAAATATATCTGTCTTTCTGTGTGTGTCTGTGTTTCTGTGTGTGTGTGTGTGTGTGTGTGTGTGTGTGTGTGTGTGTGTGTGTGTGTGTGTGTGTGTGTGTGTGTGTGTGTGTGTGTGTGTGTGTGTGTGTGTGTGTGCGTGCGTGCGTGTGTGTGTGAATGATTGCATTAATGCCTATGTTTCTGACTTCATATGGGCCTGTGAATGCATGTCATTTCTTCTTATGTGAATTATATTCCTCCCTCATCCTCCTCCATGACTGACTGAGGTACCCTGAGTATAATGGTACCGTCCTGCCGCACTGCTACCTTGGGGTGCCATTGTGGTCTGCCCCCTTGCACGGGTGAGGCATAAATGTCTCTATGAAAATGGTAGTTTGAGTTTCCCAGTTGGGCTTTCTCTTGTGGAAGTTATCACTCATCATATTATTTGTCATATTCCAAGTCAGTACCGTATTAAAGCGATACCTCACCATTTCTGAAAATAAACTCATTTTACACCTCCCCTTGAATTAAATATAATAAATGTTAATAACAAATAAACAAATAAATATAATAAATCTTCCCGCTGGACCGCCACCCATTCTCCTGGTCTTGTGATGTTACGTCTAGTTCCAAGCTAGCAGTTGTAATTGAATCATATGGTACCAGCTAGCTTGTGAGCTTATACCATACGTATGGAATAGCGGACGACGAGGTGTCCCGATATCAAGGGAAATAATGGACGAGGCGGAGCGTTCTAAACAGCCCGACGGCGCAGCCGAAGGGCTGTTCGCTTCGCCAAGTCCATTTTCCCTTGATATCGGGACACCTCGAAGGCCGCTATTCCGCTTATCACCCGGTTACCAGCATTTAAGTATTAATTTATTAATATGTTGATGTAAGGCTTCGTGAAAAAGTAGATTCACCACTGCGCTTTGTACGTTGCCATGGGCACCACTTCCTAATCTACTGAGACGCGCCTCTATCGGAGGCATGTAAGGACGCCCGCAGAATGTTGGTGACTTGACAACCAAATGCGATAGAATTGACGACTGGGTTTTTGACTTGACAACCAGATGCTATAGAATTAGTAAAGCGGTCTTGACTAGACAACCAGATGCGATAGAACTAACGACGCGGTCTTGACTAGACAACCAGATGCGATAGAACTAGTAACGGCACTTCGCCAGAAAGTTAGAGAAGAAGCAACTTGGACGCCCGCACGCCCGCATGACATCATAGGTGTCCTGCTACCGGGGAATAAAGGACACCTGCTCAGCCAATCAGAAGACGTTGCGTCTGCTCACTGGGTGATAAGATTCCATTAAGTATGCTAGCTTGGAGGTTGAATCTGTGCTGCCAGACTCAGGAAACATCTAGAAGTACAGGAGAGAAACGCAACTAATTTATTTAACTCAAGGTGAAAAGGGGGTAAGGGTGTAAAATCATCTTATTTCCAGAAATGGTGCAGTATCACATTAAGACCTTAAGCTGATTCTGACGAAACGAGGGCAAAAACGTCAGAGCCGTCTCACCAAACCATTGGCATTAGCTTAGCACAGACGTGCTAACAGGTGTTGCATTAAAACCATGGAGGATACCTGTCTGGCGTCAGCTGCAGGGCCACTTTTGACACCTTTGAGCATTGGGGAGGGTAATGGGGTCTGTGTAATGGTAAAAAGGTGAA
Organism: Engraulis encrasicolus; assembly: GCF_034702125.1. NCBI lineage: Eukaryota > Metazoa > Chordata > Actinopteri > Clupeiformes > Engraulidae > Engraulis > Engraulis encrasicolus. The sequence continues at coordinate 34,642,853 of NC_085867.1, read as the reverse complement.
AAACACTTTTTTCCAGTCGGAGGAAGGCATGTTATTTCACCTGCAGGAGGTGAGACACTGAACTCAGCATGCTGTCTGCAATCATCATCAGTTATAGAGTAAAAAAGTTAGGAAAAATAATGCAGTTAGAAAGACAGAAAGAAAGAAAGAGAGAAAGAATGAAAGAAAGAAAGAGAGAAAGACAGGAAGAAAGAAAGAAGTAAGCACAGACCGAAGGAAATGAAGAAAGACTTTTTTTTCAGATTTATGTTCCTCACAGAACTTAGCTGACACTTTCATTTTTATTCAAAGCGACTTACAGTTATTATTTGTCAGGGTATTGGTTACAGTCCCTGGAGCAATGTGGTTAGGTGCCTTGCTCAAGTGTAGGGAGAGGTCAGGGGGGATTCAAATCTGCAATCCCCAGATTGAAAGACCAACTCTCTAACCACTAGGCCAGTGTTTCCCAATCTTTTTTGTCTCACGTACCCCCTAAACCTCTTAGTTGTGCCATGAGTACCCCCTAATTCATTTTCTATATCGCTTTCTCTGTCCTGATGTGACTGCTCCATACATTTGTTATAATAATATAACATTTCCAAGTACCCCCTGCAGTGTGCTCACGTACCCCTAGTGGTACACGTATCCCTGGTTGGGAAACACTGCGCTAGGCCACAGCTGCCCTGATACTATTTTCCTCAAGCAAAAAAACTGAAAGCCTGTCAAAAGGACTTGAAAAAAACTTACAAAGGCTAAGGTACAAAAAGATTGCCTTTATATTTCAAAGAAACTTGCCTTTCCCCTTTCTAGTTCAAAGGGTCCAAGTTGGACTTGAAATGTGTTCGAATCGAAAAGTGTGCTGTAGCTCTCAGTTCACCAAGTGCTGTCTAGGTCAGACAAATAGCCCTGCTTCATTTTGCATGCCTTTGAGAAAAGGAGTTGAGTCTGTAGACACAGTAATGATTGAATGGCAAGCGAAAAGTGCTTTGATCAAAAATCCCAATGCGGAATGTCTCTCGAGTTGTACAGTGTTCCCTATTTCGTAGCTTAGGCTCATTTAGTGTGCTGTGCTCAGTCCTTTCCAGCCAGTGTTCTTTTCAATGTTCTCCTCTTTCATTATTTGCTGCTTGATCCTCTTCATTTGTTTGTGTGTGTGTGTGTGTGTGTGTGTGTGTGTGTGTGTGTGTGTGTGTGTGTGTGTGTGTGTGTGTGTGTGTGTGTGTGTGTGTGTGTGTGTGTGTGTGCGTGCGTGCGTGTTTGTGTGCATGCACGCTTGCGTGCATATGTGCATGCATGTTTGTGCGTGCATGCGTGCATGCATGCGTGCGTGTGTGTCTGTATCTGTGTGTTGCGTGTCTCTGTATAGTTTGTGTGTGAGAGGTTGCTTGTGTCCTTGGTGTTGGATTCAATGAGATGAGTTCAGCACAGTCAAAGGTATTTCACGTTAATAATACATCTTGCGCTGGAATGCTCACTCCAACTAGCCTATATCTTCCCTTCTCTTCTTCTTTTTTGCCCATTATCTCTCTCGCCTTTCTTGTTCTCCATACCTATACCAGAGAGAGTAGAGAGAGAGAGGTTCCATTGGCCCATTGTTTCCGGGTTCAATTATTGCAAGGGGGAGGGGGGGGATTCCCCTTTAGGCAGACCTAGGCAGACCTAAGGACTGTTCTATTCAATACTAGGAGTATTATGACACACCCCTTTAGGCAGACCGGAACCTGGTCATGTTAGGTGCCCATAGCAACCTATTACATTGGCATATCTCTATATAATTAAAGAATCTCTGCCTATACTGTATATGGGAAAGACGTGTAGAAGACATGTAGGTCAGGTCAAAAGTGGCGGATGGATGACGAATCATGCTTTCCGTGTCTACAGCATTTGTGGGTAGAAGTTGCACGTTTCATTTGGTAAGACTCAAGATTGTACAGGCCTAATGTAAAGGAAAACACCTTTTGTGGACACCCTGCGTACAGCTTGGCGCAGAATGGAACCGATGATTCTGCAGGCATGAGTAGCTACGTACATATGTGTTTTGAACTCAGATTGAATATGGGATGTCTACTCTTATTTATTACGTGGGCTTAACTCAGTATTTCCCTGTCAATTTGTCTTTCATGCTGAGTTCAGCGCAGCGCAGCGGAGTGAAGGTTATGTTAATCATTCAGTGCCGAGCTCTGTCTTGCTCTTGCTCATTTTTGTTTGTTGCTTTCTTGTTTGCTCTTTCTGACTTCTGATTTTTGAATCTTTCTATCATGGTGTGTGTGTGTGTGTGTGTGTGTGTGTGTGTGTGTGTGTGTGTGTGTGTGTGTGTGTGTGTGTGTGTGTGTGTGTGTGTGTGTGTGTGTGTGTGTGTGTGTGTGTGGTAAAGAGAGAGGTGTGTGTGTGTGAGAGAGAGAGGGAGAGAGAGAGAGAGAGAGTGAGAGAGAGAGAGTAAAGTAAGGTTTGAAAACATGCAATGACTCATCCCTCCCATGGCAAGTGTCTTTGTGCTGTGTGTGTCTCCCATTGTGTACAGCTGGTCGTAGGGCTTACTGGCTTTGTTGCACAAGTCAGGGTCGTTAGTAGACTCATGAAAAAAAGAAAGAAATGAAGGAAGTGAAGGAGAAAGAAAAGGATTAAGAAAAAAAAACGTAAGGGGAAAAAAGTAAACTTTAGCACTTTAGCAGCGGCCACAAAGCCACACGCGGTGAGCAGCCTGCAGGGAAAGTGAATTGAGCCCAGCGTGATGTCTCCTATGCAGTGTCTCCTATGGCGCATGGATGGGAGCATATGGAAGAATGGACAATGTGAGCGGAAGCAGAATAGACAGGCTGCCCCATCGATTTGGGGTGGTGGTGGAGGGGGGTGCAGATGGGTCAGATGTCCCGGGCCCAGGGGAAGGAAGGGCCCAGAAATGGAACCCCCAGTACATTGTGAATACTGGAGTGGGGGTCCTTTCAGGTGATTGTGTCGCTGGCCCTGATCAAAGCTAGTATCCGTGGTCTTTTAGGCAGGCCTACGAAGACTGGGGAAATGGGTTGCTTTTCTTTCCTTGTGTGACTAGAGAGGAAGGAAGTATCTGGAGGAGAAAGGGAGGAGGATAGAGAGGGAGGAGGCAAAGGAGGCTAAGTCATTCCTGCAGAGGGAGTGGTTGACGTCATGAGGAAAAGAATACAGGCTCGATGGGAATGCACGCCAGATGCACTTGATGCACCACTGTTGACATCTGCTGTTATTCAGGAGAGATTCATTCATTCATTCATTCATTTATTTATTCATTCATTCCATTACATTACATTACATTACATTATTACATTACATTACATTACATTGCACTTAGCTGACACTTTCATTTATTCAAAGCGACTTACAGTTAATATTCTTCAAGGTATTGGTTACAGTCCCTGGAGCAATGTGGGGCTAGGTGCCTTGCTCAAGGGCACTTCAGCCATGGATTGAGATGTAGGGAGAGGTCAGGGGCGAATCGGACCTGCAACCCCCAGATTAAAAGACCAACTCTCTAACCACTAGGCCACTGCTGCCCATCATTCATTCATTCATCCATCCATTCATTCATCCATTCATTTACATTGTGTCCTTCTAATATCAGTATTGGGCCTCCACAAATGAGTGATGCAGCAGGAGGGGAAGGAAGGAGGGCAGCAAGAGACGAGTAAGTGGATGAGGAGAGGAGGCAGAGGAGGAGTAGGAAGAGGAGGTGGATGAGTGAGGAAATGGAGCAGTTGAGAGGAGGAAGACCAGCAGGAGATGGAGAAGGGAGAAGAGAGATGATGCTGCGTGAATGGGGGATACAGAGGAGGGAGAGAAAGACGAAGAGGAGGATGAATGGGGAGGGGAAAGAGGTGGAATAGGAAGTGGAATAGGAGGTGGTGGAAGATGAGGAGCTGGATTAGGAGTAGGAAGAGGAGGTAGATGAATGAGGAGACAGAGGACGGAGAGGAAGACGAGGAAGAGGAACTAGGAGGGAAAAGAAGATGAAGAGAAAGTGAAAGATGAAAAGGAGGAGGAGGTGGGAAATGAGAGTGAAGGGAGTGAGGAAGAAGAAGATGAGGACAAAGGAGGAGGGAAAGAGGAGAACGAGAAAGAAGATGAAGAGGAGGAGGAGGTGGAGGGTAGGGAGTAGGTAAAGGAGGGAAGTGAAAAAAAGTGAAAAAGATCTCTATATATATGTGTCCCCTATCTCAGAAGAGGAGGAGTAGTGAGGAGGGACAAGATGAAGACACAGTGGAAGAGGAGGAGGAAGAGGGTGGGTAAGTGGAGGGTAGCGAGTTGGTAAAGGCAGGACACACAAAATACCTCCCTACATCTCCGGTCTGACGTCTGTATTTTGATGTGTTACTTCATCCGTCTGGCTGTCGGAGTCATGTCATCTTTTATCAGAAATCATTGAACATGACAGACGGATGCCTTCAGACGGATCCCTGCCTCCCTCCCTCTCCTCCCTCTCCTCCCTTCGTTCCTTACATCATTCGTTCGTTCGCTCGCTTATTCGCTCACTGGCTCACTTTCTCGTGTTGTTGATACCGACTGCTGCGTTTGATTCCGCTAGTTCTCCCTCCCGACCCTAGAAGGACTCGATAGCACACCTGAATACTAATCCTGATATCACATGTGACTCGACTCACACACATCCTGCTGTCTCATGGCCCTCACACATCCAGCTGTGGTTTTACTGCAGGAAAAGTATGTGTGTGTGTGTGTGTGTGTGTGTGTGTGTGTGTGTGTGTGTGTGTGTGTGTGTGTGTGTGTGTGTGTGTGTGTGTGTGTGTGTGTGTGTGTGTGTGTACATGGTGAAAAATATCAAGTCTATTGGAGCATGTGTGTGTGTGGGTATGTGTGTGTGTCTGTGTGTGTGTGTGTGTGTGTACATGGTGAAAAATATTATGTCTACTCTATGATCTATGTCTACCCTCTCAGTATTTTCCAAGAAAAATAATCGTACAAATGCATTTTGCAGACATTTCATGTGGAATACAACGCATGCATTGGAGAGGAACACTGTGAGAAACAAGGAAACAAGAACTTCAAGGAAACAAGCAAGTTCTTTTTCGTTCGATTCACTCGTCATCTCTATAAGAGATGACTCGTTCATCTCACTCAAAGAACCGGGGACTTATTACAAGTCCTATTGGTCTAGGTCGTCAGTCAATGAGTGACTCCCATAGAGATGACTCGTTCATCTCACTCAAAGAACCTGGGATTTATTACAAGTCCTATTGATTTATACCCATAAGACATAGACATTTGCCAGGTTGATTCACAGGTGTGGAGTTGCATGACGGGAGACATTTATAAATGTTGTTGTGCAAAAGGCAGGGTTAGAGCAGCGTGGAAGGGGGCGTCATTTCCCTACACACTTTACGCTGCAAAGTGGATAATTTAAATAATTTACTTCTTTCGTGTTGCTATAAGCCAAGGGATTAGGGACGGCAGCAAGCAAACTTGTGGAAATGTAATTTTGTTATTATATTATATATGTCTTGCTCTGTGTGTAGGCAGAATTGCTGATGTAATATTCCCTCACTGCCTACCTTGATGTACATCACCCCCACCATATGTATACACACACACGTGCACACGCACACACACGCACACGCAAGCACACGCACACGCAAGCACACGCACACGCACACGCACACGCACACGCACACACACACACACACTGCATGTGGCTGACTGAAAATACGTAGACCTCTTTCTTGGGTGTCGGCCTACACGTTGCGCTGCTGATGCAATGGGCTCTCAATGCTTACACAGCTGTACATCACCTTCGCTGCATGTGGCCACATACAAATAGACTGACTGAGGCGATGCCTTTGACCCAGTCTAAACAAACTGCTGCAAGGCGCTCTCTGTAGATTGTCTTTGCATTGCCTGAGCTTGACAGTGTGTGTGTGTGCGTGTGCGTGTGCGTGTGTGCGTGTGCGTGTGCGTGTGCGTGTGTGTGTGTGTATGTGTGTGTGCGTGTGTGTGTGTGTGTGTGTGTGTGTGCATGCGCATGTGCGTATATGTGTGTGTGCGAAAAGAAATGAACAAAACTGTCTGTATTGTCTATGCTAGTTTAATTTGCAGAGATGACAGGGACAGGAGCGGACATCATCTACCAAACAAAATAACTAAACTGTTAAGCTACCGAATGTATAAATTCCGCAAGCTTCAGTACTGTATGTTTGCGTTTCATTTGGGGAGATGTCAGGGACCAAAGCTAATGGAGTTTATATGTGTGTGTATAAAAAAAATCAAATAAAACTAAAGTACGTATTTGTTTAATTTGCAAAGATGTCAGGGACCTGTGTGTGTCTGTGTGTGCATGCTTGCAGATGGGCGTGCATACATGTGTGTGTGTGTGTGTGTGTGTATGAAAAAAATTAAACTTAACAGTCTGTATGTTTGTTTGTCTCATTTGCAGAGATGTCGGGGACGGGAGCGGACATCTCGCAGGTGCACTGGAAGCAGCAGTGGCTTGAGAACGGCACCCTGTTCTTCCACGTGTCCATGAGCAGCTCGGAGCAGCTGTCCCAGCCCACGCAGCCCAGCCCCAAGGAGCCCCCCAGCACCATCCACGAACACATGCACCTCCTGCACATCTCTGTTATGGTGAGTCTCTAAGGCACACACACACACACACACACGCACACACGCACGCGCGCGCACACACACACACACACACACACACACACACACACACACACACACACACACACACACACACACACAAGGACGAGCATGCACACAAACACACACGCGCACACACACGGACAAGCATGCACACAC
>NC_085867.1:34618594-34621094 GCF_034702125.1 Engraulis encrasicolus | reverse complement strand
CTGTTTTGTAAAATGATCAGCGATTTTCCCTACTATACCCAGTGTTTTAAGTGGTTTTACACTCACCTGTACTTCCCAATGTTGGCCTATAAAGTAATTGGACGGTGTAAAAGGACTGCATTTCAACAGTATTTTTTAAGGCGAAGACTTCCACTTTCTGCCACTTAAAACATTGACTGACAATATATTCCCTGTCTGTTATCAGGCAGAGCACCAACTCTTCATTAGATCCAGGAACGAAGTGAAACTGATATCCGTGAGCAGGGCAGCTGACAGCTTTGGCTGGGCCCAGGACAAAGCAATCAGAAATGCCCCCCTACCCAATATACACAATGTAATGAGGACTCAATTCTAGGCCCCTTATCTACCTGGGCCCGGGACAACATACCCCTTTGTCCTGTGCCGTTCATTCCTGGCTGTTTATCACCAAGGAAACCACCATTAAATGATACTTGGCTGCAAGAGGGTTTGGTTAGACACCTGGCTGTTCCATAGATAATTGGGATATGTTGGCAAGGAGAGGGTGTTTCTGGACAGGGTACTTGAACTGGGAGTCAACTACTATATGCTGATTTATCTCCTGGACATTTTGAGGCCTCAGCTGCTGTCTCAAGAAAGATACAGAAATCTGGTAACACTTTATAATATTGTCTGCTTATAAAACATGGATAACACTTAGCAAATAATGACCAAATGATGAACAAAACATTAGCAAATGTTTCAAAATGGGTCCTGCCGGGGCCAAATGGTAGGGCACTCGTCTACCATGCGGCTGACCCGGGTTCGATTCCCGGCCCGGGTCCTTTGCTGGCCCTTCCCCGTCTCTCTCTCCCCACTCGCTTCCTGTCACCACCTTCACTGTCCTATCATAAATAACCAAAAAAGTTCTAAATGACTGGGAAATGTCATGTTCATATTTTATGTTTATCAAACATTTTCAAGTTGTTTGTAAATGAATAAAATTCCTGAACATCCTGAACGTATTATTTGTAGACATTTTATAAAGCATAAGTAAACTGTGGTTAATAATTAAAAAACTCATTTGTTAATGTTTTGGTCATCTTAAGTTAATTATTTATGCATTCTTTATAAGCAGACATTATTATAATGTGTTACCAGAACTCTTTATGTAACTGGCTGCCTCAAGGAGTGTGTATTTGAAAGCAAGACTACATTACCTGTATATCCAGGAATCAGGTGGACTGGGCAGGTGTCACAGGTGCAGGAGCTGGAGCTGGAGCTGGAAGGGAGTTACAGATGCTTCACCTCCTGTTCCCTCTGAGTCTTCAACAGCTGTTGTATGCCCACATGTGGCCTATATTGAAACACATTGTTCACATTGGCTGAAAACAATTCTACCTTAAATTCTGTATGAGGCAGGTGGATTTACGCAAGTGCTTCAGGCCAGGTGATGGAGCTAAGAAGTATAAGGGGGGATACTCACCTGTAGCATACACTGAAATACTATACTATACCTATACTATTCTAGCGGCCATATTGGCTGGAAGAAATACTGTCTTCAATTTCATGGATAAGGTTTGAAAAATCTGGGTCTCGAAGTGCTTCACAGCAATGACAAGAGGAAGAAAAGGATATCTGGAGGAATGCCCACCTTGATTTAGAAACAGGGTTAACAGGGATCCTGGTGACTGGAAGGCATCCTTCGTGTTCCATTGATGTGGTGTAAAAAAAAAAGACAAAATCTGGGTGCGCAAATGCTTCTGGAAAGGTTTATAGAAGCTAGTCAGGATTAGATGGATGTTATGCCTCCTGGGCCATGTGATGTTTCAGCTGCTGCCTCTGTATAGACCTACACTCAGCGGGTACTGTTCCACCCGCTTTCATCCACTCAATCAATGGGCAGCACAGGTACCGTATACTGTATGTAGAGACTTTTACTGTAACTTGAAGTGTCTGTCTGTCTGTCTGTCTGTCTGTCTGTCTGTCTGTCTGTCTGTCTGTCTGTCTGTCTGTCTGTCTGTCTGTCTGCCTGCCTGTTTGTCTGTCTGTCTGTGTATCGGTCTGGCTGTAGGTCTGTATTTCTGTCTGTCTACATATACAGTAGGCTATATCTGTCTGTAAACATGTCTATCTATCCGGCTGTCTGTCTGTCTGCCAATTGGTGTCTCTGTCTGTCTGCCTGCCTGTATCTGTCTGTCGGTCTGCATATCTGTCTGCCTTACTGTCTGTCGACCTGTTTGTCTCTGTCCATCTCTCTGTCTGTCAACATATCTGTCTCTGTCTGACTGCATATCTGTCTGCCTTATTGTCTGTCTGCCTACCTGTCTCTGTTTGTCCGTCTCTCTGTCTGCCTGCAAATCTGTCTGCCTTACTGTCTGTCTGTCTGCCTGCCTGTCTCTGTTAGTCCATCTCTCTGTTTGCCTTACTGTCTGCCTGTCTGCCTGCCTGTCTCTGTCTGTCTGTCTGTCTCTCTGTCTGTCTGCATATCTGTGTGTCTAGGCCCACATTAGCTCCCCTGGTGTGAATCGGCATGCTGGTC
>NC_085867.1:34603594-34606094 GCF_034702125.1 Engraulis encrasicolus | reverse complement strand
TGTGTGTGTGTGTGTGTATGTGTGTGTGTGTGTGTGTGTGTGTGTGTGTGTGTGTGTGTGTGTGTGTGTGTGCTATTATTTTGAGACCCACATTGGATTGTAACTTAGCATCATTGTAACTGTGACATTTATGTCCATATGTACATATTATGAATTGCGGACATACATAAAGTAATTAAAACGTGTGTGTGTGTGTGTGTGTGTGTGTGTGTGTGTGTGTGTGTGTGTGTGTGTGTGTGTGTGTGTGTGTGTGTGTGTGTGTGTGTGTGTGTGTGTGTGTGTGTGTGTGTGTGTGCGTGTGTGCGTCCGTGCGTGCGTGCGTGTGTGCGTCCCTGTGTGTGTGTGTGTGTGTGCGTGTGTAGGTGTGCTTGCGTGCATGCGTGTGTCTACGTGTCTGTGTGTTTCTGTGTGAGTGTTTCTTTCTCTGTGTGTGTTTATGTCTGTGAGAAACTGAGACTGTGACACTACTAGAAGTTAGTTGGCCACATTAAATTCTCTGTGGAGCAAGACACCTCTTTCTAATGATCTTCTCCCTTAGCTCCATCCAGCGTTTGCTGGGCTGATTGTAGTTGGTGAGCAGATATGTTCTGTCAATCCAGCATGACGCCCTACAATGCAAACCCACCGCACCACATTAAAGTTGTTACATCAGTCCATAAGTATTAGATATTGTAATGCTTGCCTGCCTGTATTGTTTGTATTCTAATAAATTGTGATAATTGGCTCCCCAAGCAATGCACTTCTTAATTCTGTAGCCTATTTTATTTTGCCCAATCCCATTATATTGATTTTTACTGTGATTTTGTCTTTGGAATCACGATATAGTTTAAGGTGCACTGTGTAATATTTTTAGTAGTTTATTCGTACAAGTCATGCTGCCCTTTCACAATTTCATAAATTTCATAAAAACACGTAGGCTACTCTACTGTACTTTGGTCATACTAGGAAATTTGGCAATACACAGCACAGTTTCAATGAGCAGCATAGTTGCCGTACCTACTCTGCCCACCAACCTACACAGTGTACCTTTCAGTGTAACATTTCCACACTTTTGATCTATGCCAGAGGTGTCAAAAGTAAAAGTAAAAGTTAAAAAAAGAAACACAGTTTCCTTCCCACACAAGTAACTTATCTGAGTAAACAGTAGACTTGTGTACTCGTCTTACGATCAGCTAACTCTGCACTGGTTGGATCAAGTTTGTGGTGAGTCCCTGATAGGTTGTCAGTGTTTTTCCGTAACAACACAGTCTATCTATCCCATTAGTTACAATGGAGTAAATAGTGTAACGGCTATGTAATGCCAAGTGCTAGTGTTGTAATTACACCACAAAATTATTTTTACTTTTACTTTTGACACATCTGATCTATGCTAATGTGGTAAGACTGTTTCGGCTTCCTCTACGAAACCTAGCACTGGTGAGAGATCCTCAAGAGTAATTTATTAAGGGTTGACCTGATGCCTGAGTCTGTACAGATGGCACGTAGAGTTCGTTTGGCCCGTGGGATCCTTCCCGAATGAGATAAAGCAGTTCGATTTCCCTGTGTCATCACAGCTGTGGAAAAGCCAAACTTCATAGTTAATCTCTGTGGCGGCCGCGCAATGCGAATCCGCTGACACAAACATAACAATCTGCCGATGCTGAAACTGTGGTGCGGCACAGCAGTGGCACTGGCAGAGGAGAGGAGAGGAGAGGAGAGGAGAGGAGAGAGAGAGAGAGAGAGAGAGAGAGAGAGAGAGAGAGAGAGAGAGAGAGAGAGAGAGAGAGAGAGAGAGACAGAGAGAGAGAGAGAGAGAGAGAGAGAGAGAGAGAGAGAGAGAGAGAGAGAGAGAGAGAGAGAGAGAGAGAGAGAGAGAGAGAGAGAGAGAGAGAGGTAGAGAGAAGCAGAGAGAGAGAGAGAGAGAGAGAGAGAGAGAGGTAGAGAGAAGCAGAGAGAGAGACGTATCTGTATTCTCCCGAGGCCTGCCGAGCCGACTTCATTTCTTGTGCCACTCACTCAGCTTCCACTTGAGCAGTGTGTGTGTGTGTGTGTGTGTGTGTGTGTGTGTGTGTGTGTGTGTGTGTGTGTGTGTGTGTGTGTGTGTGTGTGTGTGTGTGTGTGTGTGTGTGTGTGTGTGTGTGTGTGTGTGTGTGTGTGTGTGTGTGTGAGAGAGAGGGTGTGGATGTACACTGGTGAGTGTAGATGGTGACCGGATGAAGTCAGATGAAAGGGGTGGGGAAAGGAAATGAAAGAGAAATTGATGCGTGGCAGAACGCCTCAGTGGAGAGAGGAGAGAGAGAGAGAGAGAGAGAGAGAGAGAGAGAGAGAGAGAGAGAGAGAGAGAGAGAGAGAGGGGAGAGGAGAGCAATGCAAAAGACAGGAAAGAGCAACAGAGGGTAAATGGTGTAGGGGAGAAGAGGAGAGGAGTAGAAAGGAGAAGAGATGAAGGAAGAAAGAGGAGAAGAGAAGAAAAGAAGAGAGATGTGGAGAGGAGAGGAGAGGAGAGGGGAGGAGAGGAGAA
>NC_085867.1:34583594-34588594 GCF_034702125.1 Engraulis encrasicolus | reverse complement strand
GGCATCTTCGATTATTTATCATAATTCACAAATTAAGCCTTCTTTGTTGTGTGTTTACCGTGGCTGGTTTGACAGTTGGGGCCCCTATTGAGGACAGATGTTTTTGTCGGAACCTAGGCGATTGCCTAGCTATGCCTAGTGGAAAGTCCGCCGCTGAACAGAAGAGCTGTGTTATTAGCAGCTGCATACACCAGTCTGGCATTACGTAAAACAAAAAGACACAAGATTAAGATTTAAAAAAAAAAAAAAGTTCTAGCTGTCTGAGCTAGTTATTATACATTTTATAAAGGATACAATACAGTTATATATGGAAAACAAACACAAGTTATGCAGTACACACAGCAGGGAAGGCAAAAACAGATCAACATGCCTTTGCTCTTGCTTTGTGTCAGCCATGCATTGAAGACATCATTAGCCAAAATAGGCCCTGTTAGTTTTCACTAAACCAAGATCCGAAATGTGCATCTCTCTCTCTCTCTCTCGCTCTCTCTCTCTCTCTCTCTCTCTCTCTCTCTCTCTCTCTCTCTCTCTCTCTCTCTCTATTCTAACCTACTTTAGCACTGGCACTGGCAGAGGTACTGCATGCTGGCACTGTTTACCCTGTTTTCAGCGGTGTGGACCCTTGTGCTTTCTCACATAACTGCATCTTCAGGCAAAAAAAAACCTTTTCACAGAACGCCAGGCTTCCTGTTTGTTCTTTGATGCTGAAATGTTTGTAGACGTAAGTGTCTCAAATTAGTGCAATCAGTCGTTCCCTAGAGCTGCATGGCGTTCAATAAGCTGGTTTAAAAATAAATGAAGGGGGTTTATGTGAGAGGCCCGACTCTGCTCCGACTTCACAGGTTTGTCTCTCTTTGATGGAGAGGGAGTGGATTTAGAAAATGTGTCACGTCTGATGCAGTTGGATTTCGCATAAAAATGTGCATAATGCTTATAAACATGTGCAGCCTTAAAATATTGTAACAGTACCAACAGCATAGCCCTCATCGTTTTTTCATTTCATCATTTCTTTATGGTGTCTTTGATGGTTATGCATTATCAATCCGTGTGAGGGGAGCAAACTAATTTCACTGAATATAACAAACAGTACAATGGGAAAAAGAGAGAAAGGATTAGTTGCGTCTGTGGGGTAATAGTGTGAAAACCTGCTGGTGCTCATCGGTATCCTGTCCATGTTTTAATAAAGGACTTTTAAGACAGAATTCAGAGTGCCTCGGACCCTCTCTCTCTCTAAACAGTACAATGGGGTTTGAGAAAAGATTGCACTGGTAATGCTAATTGTATTATGCTGGATTTGCAGTTTATGCAGTTTTATGTTTTAATGAGAGACCTCACTCCATTTGGGAGTCACATTTAAGACAGAGATGTTTGTAAAGCCTCTTTGTAATGGCTTTGTAATGATCCTGCTGTGATTTGTTGGAAGTGCATGACGAAGTAGTTCCCATAGGTCTGTTAGTGCTTCTCCAGAATGACTTTTCAGCCGTTTCTCTTCACACGCAAATGTATGCACGGATATTGACGTATGCACGCGCACACACATACACATGCACACACGCACTCGCGCACACACACACAATCACACACACACACGCACGCATGCACGCACAGACACACCTCCTTTTTGCACCCCATCACACTCACTCACATACACATGCAGACACACACACACACACACACACACACACACACACACACACACACACACACACACACACACACACACACACACACACACACACACACACACACACACACACACACACACACACACACACACACACACACACACACACACACACTCCTCCTTTTTACAGCCCATATGATTCTCTTGCTGTGCTGGGAATGACCTGTCCTCGGGCTGTTACCACGGACACGGAACTCCGACTCCACAAATGGATTGATGGGCCGGAATGTTTGGCTCTTTTGGAACACAAAGTGACTGTAAAGTGTATCCTCTTGCCTTCCTCCAGTGCCTAGTGTGTGTGTATGTGTGTGTATGTGTGTGTGTGTGTGTGTGTGTGTGTGTGTGTGTGTGTGTGTGTGTGTGTGTGTGTGTGTGTGTGTGTGTGTGTGTGTGTGTGTGTGTGTGTGTGTGTGTGTGTGTGTGTGTGTGTGTGTGAGGTGTGTGTGTGTGTGTGTGTGAGGTGTGTGTGTGTGTGTGTGTGTGCGTGTGTGCGCACACGCGCGTGTGTGTGTGTGTGTGTGGTCCTCGGTGGTTGCTGTTTTATAGTTGGCAGCACTAGCCAAAACAGGGAAGCACTATGTAATCTACCTTGAAATACGTTTTGAGCTTCAAGTAGGTGCTAGTTTGAAAGGTGGATAGAATTTATTCCCGTCGAGGCTCAGCAACATTCGCTTCTGATTCTGTTGTGTTTATGATGCTTAAACCGGATAGTGTGTGTCCAGTAAGCCTTGTGACAGAATTTAAATGGCATTTTGCTGTTGTTTACCAAGGCCCAGGCATCCATACCCAGCGGGGTAGATGGAGAAGGGATTGCTGTGAAATGCAAATTATCCAGGAGGAGCCTTGTAAAATAGTCAGACACCGCTAGAGCCCTCCGTTGTTTACTGTGCGTTTTGACTGCATTGCCCAACCTTTTTTTCAGTCGGACCAGATTGGTGCTGGTGCCCTCTCCTGCACCAGTTACCTTTCGAACTTCAGAGCTTACCTGCGAACCACCTGCGTTCATGCTGGGCTCTGAACTTTTTGCGTATGTGACCATGTGTTACCTGGATGAACCTGCTGATGTCCACGTTATCATCAGGGTTCGTGGATTAAAAAAAAAAAAACAGTTGTCAGTTCACAACGTGAACCAACTTTACGGCTGTGAATACGCCGGCCAGTTCGGGCTCTGACCCGGTTCTCTGTGGGCCTGACAGTGCCTTAAAAGGTCCCAAGGCATTACATGGGTGATCCATTACATTGCACTTAGTTGACACTTTCATTTATTCAAAGCGACTTACAACTATTATTTTCAGGGTATTGGTTACAGTCCCTGGAGCAATGTGGGGTTAGGTGCCTTGCTCAGGGTGCACTTCAACTATGGATGAAGATGTAGGGAGAGGCCAGGGGGGATGCGAACCGCCAACCTCTAGATTGAAAGACCAACTCTCTAACCACTAGGCCACGGCTGATCCAATTTGATCCAGTGTGATCAAGTGCCAAGGTCTAGTGGGGCTGTGGTCTCCTCGGGCTTACATGTATTATCCTGCAGCACTGACCATGATTTTGTATCTATTTCAAATGGATGCATTTTTTTCCCATGAATCTCAGTTTAATACTCTCAGTGGATTAGTGTATCAATGGCAAACAAGTGTACACAGAAACAGACACTGTAATACACATGCTCACAATGACGCATTCACGCATTCATGTGCACACACACACGCACGCACGCACGCACGCACGCACGCACGCACGCACGCACGCACGCACGCACGCACGCACGCACGCACGCACGCACGCACAGAGGGCTTCAGCCTCTCTGTTTGAAATAAGTATATTTTAAATAGAATGACTCAAGCTCATTTTTCAATACTGTGTGTGTGTGTGTGTGTGTGTGTGTGTGTGTGTGTGTGTGTGTGTGTGTGTGTGTGTGTGTGTGTGTGTGTGTGTGTGTGTGTGTGTGTGTGTGTGTGTGTGTGTGTGTGTGTGTTTTTCCAGTCGCCGTTATTGATTTGTTTAAATTGGGATGCACATGACCTTCACAGATATACTCACAACAAACACAGAAGTGTTTGGAGTTAATTATTCATGATCCCCACATTACCTGTGTGGATTTAAATTAGTCTGGTCAGGGTATACACATGGGATAATGCAACAGATAAACGTGAACTGCTGCGTTAGGCACACTGATCAGCCTACAAAGCTACACTACCTCCTGGCCTTGATTATACAGGGTAGGACAGACAGACAGACAGACAGACAGACAGACAGACAGACAGACAGACAGAGAGACAGACAGACAGACAGAGAGACAGACAGACAGACAGACAGAGAGACAGACAGACAGACAGACAGACAGAGAGACAGACAGACAGAGAGACAGACAGACAGACAGAGAGACAGACAGACAGACAGACAGACAGAGAGACAGACAGACAGACAGAGAGACAGACAGACAGACAGACAGACAGACAGACAGACAGACAGAGAGATAGATGATGTACGATTATAGATGCTGATGTAGATGCAGTTTGTCAGAGACTCTACATCTTGTCTTTTCTGGCTTCTACTCTGAGCTCATCACACACTAGCTAAACAAACAAAGTCTATATCAGTCTGTAACACTTACACCTTGACACCTCAATTGTCACACTCTCTGCTAGCTATGGAGTGCTAATTGAGCCTTAAGCTTACCGCTTGCACTTGGATTAGCGCCTGTGTTTTTTATTCTCTCACTGACTGCGACATTTAATTTAATTTATTTTCAAAATTGTTTTCTATTTATTGATGTTGTTTTTCACTCATTTATTCGTTTGATAGCATCAAAGCTGAAAATTTGAATAAAAAGTGATATTCCACAGTCTAGCATTTGGTAAGAGTGGTGCCATGGTGCTAATTGGAAGCTGAGCGTAGATGTGGGCAAATATTTTTTTTAGATGGGATTGCACTGTGGCACAAACAACACCCTTACGCCTGCTCAATTAAGGCAACACATGCTTCAAAGTTCTCTCAAAGTTATCAAAAAGATATGTTGCTACTGTATACCGTACTGGAATACAAAGCATTGCTATATTTGAAAAGTGCTTTCGAATCCTGACAAAAATGCACCTAATATCAGAGGTTACTTGTCATAGATTATGTACAGCCATTTTCCTTTCTTTCTGTGTTCTGTGTTGAAGGCTGGGGATATTTAGGCACCTACAGTATGTAACAGTCCACTCCAATATCAGTATAGCCCTTACAAAAGAATTCCTGCCAATTTCAACCTGCAGTTGTATTAAGCACGCTATCCTTGACTTGCCAGTACCCGGCAGCTTTTTTTATTTTTTTTGCT
>NC_085867.1:34566094-34573594 GCF_034702125.1 Engraulis encrasicolus | reverse complement strand
GCTGTGTCCCTGGGCACTGCATCGCCTGCGTGATTTGGCAGTGAATGGGATGGTATACATATATAGAATGTACCAACACTCTTTCAGACGCACTCACACACACACACTCACACACCCTGACAATTCCCCCCATCACACAAACAAACACACACGTACGCACGCACGCACGCACGCACGCACGCACGCACGCACGCACGCACGCACACACACACACACACACACACACACACACACAAATGTACTCTCAATGGGGGTTGCCAATCTCTATTTGCCTAAGTAGCCAAGGAAACAGGCGAGGCAGGCTTTTGTGAGTGGCAGCGAGTTCTCCAAGGACGCAGTTAACACTTCTTACATTCAAGTCCACACAGTTCAGGGACCGCGGGGGCCAAGCCATTTGGAGGGAAGATTTATGGCTGGCCTTGACAGCGAGTCAGCTGCGGCAGGAAGGGAGGAAGAGGAAGCATACACACATGCCTATGCAACCGCACGAAGCTACATAAAGCAAGCGGGCCGTAAATTGGATTCAAAGGGACGCTAATGCGCACAGAAACGGGCTGTATTGAAGAATCTCCAGTCCTTGTAAAGAAGGCCTGTCATAGATCGGATAATTTCAGTTTTAATCCCACACATTCTGCCATCAAAGCTGTGGAATACACAATACAGTGACTGGCCGTATACTGTATCTGCTGATCACTGACTGTTCATATCCAATCCAATGTCCTTGTGATGTATTCTGAGATCAAGATGAGTTAGATAGTTCTTGGGAGTTGACATTCTTCTTCCAATCTATCTACCTTAAAGGGACACTGTGTGAGATTTGTAGGTGTTTATTTCCAGAATCCATGCTGCCCATTCACTAACGTTACCTTTTTCATGAATACTTACCACCAGCATCAAATTCTAAGTATTCATTATGACTGGAAAAATTTCACTTTTCATACATGAAAAGGGGGATCTTCTCCATGGTCCGCCATTTTGAATTTCCAAAAATAGCCATTTTTAGCTGCAAAAATGACTTTACTTGAACCATACTAGAAAATATTTGTTTATTACTTAGTAAACGTTCATGTAAAACTCAAATTTGGCAATAGGCAGCCCAGTTTCAATAAGCAGCATAGTTGCAGTACCTTTTTTGACCATTTCCTGCAGAGTGTCCCTTTAAGACTTTTAATCAACACCTAAGGGGATAATCTTTTTTGAAGACAATACAATGTAATTGTACAATTGACAATACAATGTAATTTGTTTGTGTTTGGGCCCAACAGGCCGGATTATCCATAAGGGCCAGTGGCACAGTGCCCAGGGGCACCAACCAAGCAATTACAGACAGATAGGGGGCACCACATGGCACAAACTTTACAAATATTGTTCATTTAGGGGGGCACCTGCGAGGTGTAGTGCCAGGGGGCACCACATTGTCTTAATACAGTCCTGGGTCACACTGTTATGCTCTGCTATGGCCCATTGGGCCTCCGAGGTGGTGGTGCTGTCAGAAACAGACCCTCATATGATGACAAAAGGTTACAAGGCCAGCGACCAGCCTATAGGTGCTGCTTGTATCCATAGCGATATATCCGTCCAGATTCTTGTATTCAGAGCGAGCGGTGGAGTCTTTGAGAGTTTAGTTTAATAACTGAAATGAAAATTTTAGGATCACCGACACCCAAAACACAAGTTAACACATGACCAAAAATGAAACACTCAACACAACATCATGCATTCAACTACAAACCACTGCTGCACAAACTAAGATACAACTACAAATTAAGGTAAGACTGAGATCCATACTGCATGGGTCAAAGCGTATGCTAAGGAAATTATTGCTTCCTCTTATATTCGGGCTCCATGTTGTGTTCCACGAGGTGAGAAAAAGGAAGCTGAGTGTGTCTTCGTTAGGAATGGTGGGGGGATCAATTTACTGTGGTGTAGTGTGGACTGAGGGTGAGGATGGAGCTATGATATCTAGTTTGTGGTGTGTGTGTGTGTGTGTGCATGCGTGCATGCGTGCGTGCGTACGTGTGTGCGTGTGTGTGTGTGCGTGCGTGTGTGTGTGTGTGTGCGTGCGCGCATGTGTAGTGCGTGCATGCGTACGTGCATGTTGGACAAGCAATCTATTTGGCTCGGCATGTCAAGGCCAAGTCGGGTCTGGTGACAGGCCGTCATGATGGGATCGTAATGAGGCATTGGGCATTGGATGGTCTTGGCATTCACCTATACGGGAACCCCATGGCAGGGGATGTAGAGCAAGTAGGGCCCTGCACATGGCACCGTGTCTTGCAAGAAACTGTGCTGGGCACGATGAGGTCTGATGTAGTTCCATTGGATGGACACAAATCTGTCCACTGTTGCACTGTTGTTCACACTAGTGCATGCATTAGTAGTAGTAGTAGTATTAGTAGTATTAGTAGTAGTAGTAGTAGTAGTAGTAGTAGTAGTAGTAGTAGTAGCTTTTATTCATTCCAGCATGGGCAATTGTTTTGCAGTAGTAGTACACCTCTCACTTACAATCACTCTTCAAAAAAATCATTAGTAGTCTCTAGTCTTATTGCAGAAGGGGTCGCTGGCGGGCCTATTCACTATTCACTGAAAATACTCAACTACATCATTACAACACTGCTATGACAGTACAGAGAGCTTTAAATAACAGATTAAGACATAGCCATTACAAGTTTGGTGACAGTAAGGTTATAACATAGGCTCTGCGCTAAGGGGTTAACAAATGAAACATATACCAGCTGACATGATATTGCACATGGCAGGGTCGGATGTACTGAAGCTCTGTGGCATTGGATGGAGAGAGATCATTGGCCAGCAGGCTGTGACATGTTGGCATGGCGTGGCATGGCATGGCGTAGAGCCTTTTGTCCAGGGAATGGAAGACTGTTGATTGGATGGATGGTGGGCGATGGAGCATTACATCCCAACCTGGTAGATCAGCTCATCACAGCAGGAGCACAATGAGACCTTTTTGTGTGTGTGTGTGTGTGTGTGCGTGTGTGTGTGTGTGCGTGTGTGTGTGCGTGCGTGCGTGTGTGCGTGCGTGCGTGCGTGCGTGCTTGAGTGCGTGCGTGTGTGTGTGATGTAAGCTCCATGGCCTTCACAACTCCTTGCCGACAAAAGCAAAGTGCAGGAACTGTGAGAATATTGAAGCTTAAAAAAAAAAAAACATCTTTCAAAGTTGTCGTGTCACTGAGTCCAGCATGCTGTAAGCTGTAATAGAGGTGATGGATGTATGGGTTTTTTTTTGTCAACACTAAGGAAGTCTGGTCTGGTCTAAGGAAGTCTGACCATGAGCGATGGACCATTGTGCACCCTCCTTGTTGGACTGGACACATAAAGAGCTGAATGCAACTTTTTATGAAGTGCAATGAAGTATATCTATGGTGATGATGACAGTGGATGTTAGGACTGAACAATAATAGGATATACTGTATATCGGTATTGCGATAGAAAATTGTCTGTTGTGCCCTTAATCCTCTATAGTTTTTATTGTGATAAACTAATTTTATTTTTTAAAGAAACATGGTTTTGCAGCAAATATAAGATAAAGAGAATAACTAAAAACTCTGTTTTATCATGCTATACGCATATACTTTTCATGATATAAAATAATCCATATCGTGATGCACTGTATATGTTTTTTTTCCATAGTGAATGTCGTGTGATTACGAGTTTTCAAGGGGGCTAGTTTTCAGTTTAGTGCAGTTTGATGTGTGGCATTGATTGGTGACGGTTTGGTCACATTGTGACAAATAAGCCTGCCGTGTTGGTGGTGTGGTGCTGTTAGGTGTGAAGGTAATTGCTGTTACCTAACTTTTCTGTGGTGGAAAGGTATTTAGAGAGTGAGAGCAGAGAGCTTAATGAGCGATACCGTGAACAGCGTAAAAGCATGCCTGGTATTGGGGCCATGGGGAACATGATTCAGTCAGGTTTTATGTCCTGCACTTTTTGGAAAATGAATGTATGACACACAGCCATGCCAGGAGAAAAGGGAACTATCTGAAAGTGATTGCATAGTGACAGAGCAAGTGCTGTTGGATGAATAGCGAGCGAGGATGACATGGTTTGGGAGTGGATGTGAATCATGAATGCCATGGTGTTGGATTTTGTAGAGGGAGAAGGGAATGCATTGTGGTGGGTTTAATGGCGCAGGCAGAAGGGTATTCACTTACAGGAGTCGAATGGTGGAAGAGCAAGGCATGCTTTCGGTGGGGTTCGTGACCAGTACACGATAGTCTGCAGAAAAGCTCAGAGGAGTTACAGATAGAGAAGGACATGGCAATGCTCTTAAAGTTGGTAGTTGGATGCCTTGGTTTGTTGGAAAGGGATACTACCTAGAGACAGGATGTAGATAAGCTTGGCAGGGTTCCTTTCTAAGGGGGGCGGGGGCGGTGGGTTACAGGGTACTAGTTCAGGGTACTTGGAAACAGCAAGCGAAAGGAAAGGAGTAGTTGGATGCCTATAGGGTTGTTGGAGAGAGTGACTAGCGAGAGGATAGGGAGCAGCTTGGCAGCGTTATTTTTTAGGGGTGGGCTACAGGGGTACTAGTTCAGGGTACTCAGGGATGGCCAGGGGTGCATTTCTGGAAAGCGTAGTTGCTAACTATGTTAGCTACTTTGTTGATTGCAATGCAATTTCCCATTGGCAACTACCGAAGTTGCTAACTGCTACAGTAACTACGCTTTCCAGAAATGCACCCCAGGTTTCTTTTGGGGGTTGGGTATGGTGTGCTGGTTTGTGGCAGTTGGAAAGAGATAAGTGGCATGGTGTTTCTTTTTTTTTTAGGGACTATAGTTTTGTATATTTGGAAGGCAGGAGGAGAAAGGCATGAGTTTGCATGCATATGTTTGTGTGTGCTTGCGCGTGTGTGCATGTGTGTGCGCATTGGTGTGTGTGTGTGTGTGTGAGAGAGAGAGAGAGAGAGAGAGAGAGAGAGAGAGAGAGAGAGAGAGAGAGGAGAGAGGAGAGGAGAGAAGAGAGAGAGAGAGAGAGAGGAGAGAGAGAGAGAGAGAGAGAGAGAGAGAGAGAGAGAGAGAGAGAGAGAGAGAGAGAGAGAGAGGTGCATTTGGATAGGGTGATGCTAGTGGTGGTTTGTGATTGGCCAGAACGTGAGTCTGGCAGCTGTCCTGACAACATGGCACAGCCACACCACCCAGAGACAGAGCAGAGGGAAGAGGAGAGGAAACAAGGGCATCACTTTCTTCTCCTCCTTTCCCTTCTTCTCAATCATTTCATCATTCTCTCCCATTCTGTCCAGCAATCAAGACTTGTATACGTTGCAAGCAAAATTGGCCAGAGAGAGAGGGGGGGTGGGGATGGACATAGAGAGAGAGAGAGAGAGAGAGAGAGAGAGAGAGAGAGAGAGAGAGAGAGAGAGAGAGAGAGAGAGAGAGAGAGAGAGAGAGAGAGAGAGAGAGAGAGAGAGAGAGGTGCTAATGCTAAAAGGTAACAGTTGGAACTAGCAAAAACAGTAAGTTAAAAAAGAAGGCAGTAAGGTGTAATAACACCTCTTTCAAGTGATGTAGACGTTTGTTGCAGAGAACTGTCATGATTTTCTCTTCAAGCAATATCTATTTCCACAGCCCCTTTTGGAGAAAAAAATATGAAGAAACACCTGCTCCAACTACCTTTCTATTTCTTGCTCCAGTAAAATCCCACGCCTCTCAAACTATTAATTTGCAGTAGATGTTCTCCCCTCCCCCTTTTGTTCTCCCCTCTGTTTTTATAAACACCGTGAACAATGTCCCTGTCTCTGTCGCTCTCTCTCTCTCTGTTGAGGCATCTGCGGTGGTGAGTGGAGAGCACCCAGACAGACTGCAGAGCAGACAGTAAGAACTGGCTGTACACTACACAAAATTGTCAACATCTCTCTGTCTCTCTGTCTCTCTGTCTCTCTGTCTCTGTCTCTGTCTCTGTCTCTCTCTGTCTCTCTGTCTCTCTGTCTCTCTCTCTCTCTCTCTCTCTCTCTCTCTTTCTTCCGTTGTTATTCAACTCTCTCTTTGATGCAGTTGGCCTAAAGCATAAGTTACCGGTACGGCCTGCAGGTTTCCAAACGGTTCCCACTGCCCTACACGTACGCACGCACGCACGCATGCACGCACACATGCACACGTGCACACACACATACAGTACTTACACACACACACACACACACACTACATGCGCACACACTGCCTCCTGGGTTTAGCTGCTGCAACAGCTGGTGGGTGCTTGTCTCCTAGCAGGTGCAGAGTGTGTAGGCGTGTGTGGTGAAAGCTGTAAGGCAATTGTGTGCCTGCTTCTTGTCTCTCTGTGTGTGTGTGTGTGTGTGTGTGTGTGTGTGTGTGTGTGTGTGTGTGTGTGTGTGTGTGTGTGTGTGTGTGTGTGTGTGTGTGTGTGTGTGTGTGTGTGTGTGTGTGTGTGTGTGTGTGTGTGTGTGTGTGTGTGTGTGTATGTGTGTGTGTGTGTGTCCGTGCGTGCGTGTGCGTGTGTGTGTGTGTGCGTGAGTGTGTGAGCACATTGAACAAGACGTTTTGTGTGTCAGTATGCAAATTGTGTTTGTGCCAGCATGTGTTTTGTGAATCTGTGGGTTGCTGTGCACACTGTATGCTGTATATATTGATGTCCATGTGTGTATTGTCTATGTGAGAGAGAAACAAAAACAGAAACTGTGTGTGTGGTTTGCGTGCGTGCATGCATGTGTTCATGTGTGTGTGTGTGCATGCGTGTGTATCTTAGAGAGACAGTTTCACTGAGAGTTTGTGTGTGTGGCTATATGTTGTTGTTGTTGTTGTTGTTGTTGTTGTGTTAGTGTGGGCGGTTTTACAGTGGGCATGAGACAGGGTGTTGATGCGTTGGGCATGCGTGCTTGTTGAAGATTAATTTGAAGGGGCCTGGGCTTCTGTCTGAGTGGCTGCCAAGTCCAGGCCTATCCACACACCGTGCCCAGATGGCATGCACAAGCACATGCACACACACGCACGCACGCACGCACGCACGCACCAAGTGCACATTTGCACACCTGGATGTATATATGAAGAGCTCTTTTCCAAAACGCTATATACACCATTTTTGACTTTTTGCATTTTAATATTGGAATTGACTGGTAAGAAGTCCAATCATCTATGTGTGAGTTCTTGCCATTCAAATGTTTTGAGAACATACTTTTAAAACATCTATAAAATTAATTTTGCAATGCAATTCAATGGAATGCCCAATACAAAAATGTCAATTTCTCAACATTCTATAAAATGGATATATCTCATTTTGGAAAAGAGCTCTTCATATGCACGTGCACACACGCACGCTCACACGCACACACGCACACCAAGCGCACACACCAAGCGCACATTTGCACACCTGGACGTATATATGCACGTGCACACACGCACACACGCACGCACACACACACACACACACACACACACACACACACACACACACACACACACACACACACACACACACACACATACGCACACACACACACACACGTGTGTGCACACATTGACTCTCTCTCTC
>NC_085867.1:34556094-34561094 GCF_034702125.1 Engraulis encrasicolus | reverse complement strand
CTTGACACATGTTTAGAATGGGGAAATAATTCCTGCTCAGTCTCTCTTTCACTCTCACTCTGTTTGTCTTTATGCAACTCTCTCTTTCTCTCTCTCTCTCTCTCTCTCTCTCTCTCATGATGAATATGCCGTGCAACACGAGACATGTTTAGAATGGCAATATATCTCAGACTCGCGCTCCTTGTCACTTTCTCTCTGTGTATCTCTGTGCAGCACACCCTCTGTCTCTCTAATGATCTCTCTCTCCCTCTCTTTCTGTGTTTCAATATCTCTTCTAACTGTCATACAAGTGATATGGTGACTCACCTTGACTCCTGTATGTATGTAATACACCTGACACTGTGTTTTGACATAACTTTGTCATTGCGTACAGCATAGCAAGTATATAGACGTTTATAATAGTGCATATGTATTTCCTCTTCACAATAACATTTCAGCCATTTTAACTTCATTCAACAACGCTGTTTTGTCATTCCTTTGTGTTTTCAGAGTTTGAAGCTAATCATGATAAATCTGGAAAATGATTTGATCAAATCTGTAAGCTGTTGTATATGGAGTGGAGAGCCGGGCCAGGTAGTCTGCGAGCAAGAATTTGCCTGTCATACAGTGGTTTGGATTAAAGGGACACTGTGTGAGATTTTTAGTTGTTTATTTCCAGAATTCATGCTGCCCATTTACTAATGTTACCTTTTTCATGAATACTTACCACCAGCATCAAATTCTAAGTATTCATTATGACTGGGAAAATTGCACTTTTCATACATGAAAAGGGGGATCTTCTCCATGGTCCGCCATTTTGAATTTCCAAAAATAGCCATTTTTAGCTGCAAAAATGACTACTTGGACCATACTAGAAAATATTTGTTTATTACTTAGAAAACTTTCATGTAAAGATCAAATATGGCAATTGGCTGCCCAGTTTCAATGAGCAGCATAGTTGCAGTACCGTTTTTGACCATTTCCTGCCCAGTGTCCCTATAAGGCCAGTTTGATTTTTACTCATGGTAGTATTGTACTAGTTAACCTGCCATGTTTAGACTGTGTTACAACCCTTTGTCATCAAAATAGTTATGGCAACTTCTTAATTTTAATCTTACAGTAGCCCCTTAATGCACGCCGTACCTCCTGTGACACGCTGTGATAGACATTGAAAGTTAACTACTATAGTAGGCCTACTACACTACTATGACAGTGCACAGGGCCTTTAGTCATACATTACCACTTGGTCATTGCCATTCTGGCAACAGCAAATGTATAATGCCGTGTCTTAAGGGGTTAAGACGCTTGGCAAAGTCATAGCACTGTGTTGCGTAGTTAAGCTTTTTCAGTAAATAAGTGAATAGGATTGCTGGCGAGGCTATCTACCTGAATCATTAGACTTTTTCATTCACTTTCAAACATCGGGCGAATAATCCCTTGATTCCAAATGCCAGGAAAGTGTTAGAACAGTATTGAACGATTTATACACTATCCTCTATAAATCTGACTGTAAGAAAACAAAGAGAATGCTCTCTCTCTCCCTCTCTCTCTCTCTCTCTCTCTCTCTCTCTCTCTCTCTCTCTCTCTCTCTCTCTCTCTCTCTCTCTCTCTCTCTCTCTCTCTCTCTCTCTCTCTCTCTCTCTGCACTTCCCCTTTTATTGACCTCCCTTTCTCACCTCCCCTCATGTTGTTGTGCTACTGGGCTGGAAGTAAGTGAGTTGTTGTGTAAAGTGCAGCGCTGACCCACTGGGGTATTGTTTTATGTATGGCTGTCTGGCCTAAAGCCTTTGATTGCTCCCCTGATGTCTCTGCGGATGTCATGGACAAACAGTGCAACTCCCTCCCTCCATGTCCCTGCTAAAGCCTTGTCTGCACTCAGTCATTCAAGAGATACTCTCTCCAGTAGTGTGTGTGTGTGTGTGTGTGTGTGTGTGTGTGTGTGTGTGTGTGTGTGTGTGTGTGTGTGTGTGTGTGTGTGTGTGTGTGTGTGTGTGTGTGTGTGTGTGGGTGTGTGTGTGTGTGTGTGTGTGTGTGTGTGTGTGTGTGTGTGTGTGTGTGTGTGTCTGTGTGTGTGTGTGTCTGTGTGTCTGTGTCTGTGTGTTTGCGTGCCTGCCTTACGTGGGAGTGTGTGTGTGTGTGTGTGTGTGTGTGTGTGTGTGTGTGTGTGTGTGTGTGTGTGTGTGTGTGTGTGTGTGTGTGTGTGTGTGTGTGTGTGTGTGCGTCCGTGTGCGTGTGTGTTTGCGTGTCTGCATGCAGTACGTGGGAGTGTGTGTGTGTGTGTCTGTGTGTGGCTGTGTGTCTCTGTTTGCATGTGTGTGTGTGTATGAATGTTTGTGTCTGTCCCTATGTGTGTATCTTTGAATGCTTTGCAGTGTAATGAAACAAACTATTTCAAGTCTGTAAAGCAGGTTGGTTGGTGTGTGTGTGTGTGTGTGTGTGTGTGTGTGTGTGTGTGTGTGTGTGTGTGTGTGTGTGTGTGTGTGTGTGTGTGTGTGTGTGTGTGTGTGTGTGTGTGTGTGTGTGTGTGTGTGTGTGTGTGTGTGTGCGCGCGTACATACGTGTTTTTCTCTCCTTTTAAAAAAGTGCAAGCTTTCGTCTTTAGTGTGGGCATAGCAGCAGCACCCTTGGCTCATTGCTATGCTAAGGTCCTGAGGCAGAGCTAACCTTAGGGTGTGTGTATTATATCAAAGTTTGTGTGCATTACACATAGTGTGTTTTATTATACAGAGTGTGTGCGCATGCAAAGATCTTCTATGTTAAGCCCAGTACTGTATATTCCTCTGCCTCTCTTTCTTTTCTTTCCATATATTGTCACTGTCCTATCTTCTCTTTCAGAGTGGCTCCTCTTGCCTGATGTTCTTGCATCACAAGTCAGTGGTTTTCCACTGCTGATTTCATTGCTCTCTCTTGCTATATTAGTCTATATTACCTTTTCCTGATAGCTCCTCTTTACTTTTCATCCTGATGTCCTGTCCATGCATTACTGATTGCCTTCTATTGCGGAACTTTGTCGTTCTGATCTCTTTCTCTCTTTCTCTCTCTCTCTCTCTCTATCTCTGACATCTCGCTCTCTGATGATGATGGTGGTGGTGATGATGATGATGATGATGACGATGATGATGATGATGATGATGATGACAGTGGTGGTGATGATGATGATGGTGATGATGATGATGACAGTGGTGGTGATGATGATGATGGTGATGATTATTATGGTGACGAAGGTAATTGCTGATCTTCCTCTGTCTCTCTCCCTCTGCTCCCTCTTCTCTCTCTTTCTCCATCAGGGTGGCCTGATAGCCCTCCTCCTCCTCATCCTGCTCTTCACGCTGGTGCTCTACACCCGCCACCGCTGGTGCAAGCGCCGCCGCGTCCCGCAGAAGAGCGCCAGCACCGAGGCCACGCACGAGATCCACTACATCCCCTCCGTGCTGCTGGGACCGCAGGGCCGAGACTCCTCCTCCTCCTCCTCCTTCCGGGGCTCCCGCCCGCTGCACCAGCACGGCTCCGTCATCGGCATGCCCATCCGCGAGACGCCCATCCTGGACGATTACGACTGCGAGGAGGACGAGCACCAGGGGCTCCAAGGCGTGCAAGGGGTGCAGCAGGGCAGTCACGGTAGCGGCTCAGGCTCCGGGTCTGGGTCTGGCTCCGGACACCACGGGCACCACGGACACAACCAGCTGCACGGTGGCGGCGTGGGGCCCATGGATGACTTTAAAGGAGAGGAGGGGTACGGGAGCGGAGGACGAAGTGGTGGAGGCGGTGGTGTTGGAGGGCCGGGGTCACACATGCTGTCTGACAGCCTGACCAAGATGGAGGACCACCTGAAGCACAGCCTGGATAAGAGAGGTATGTTTGGGGAGTTCATATTGGGGAGTTCGTATCTCAAGCTCTGTGTGTTGTTTTGCTGGTTTAGTAAAAAAAAGCTGCACTCCTGGATGAAATTCTTGCAGTTTTAATCTTACTGGGTTAGCATGGCAGACAGACAGACGTTTCGGCCTAAGCCTTGTTCAGCGCCTCTTGTTGTTTAGCTGGTACATTGCAATAAATGCTGTTGCTTGTGTGGCCTGAACTAGTGTTCTGGGCTCAGCGTGTATGATTTTAGTATTTGATATATCTGTCTATAGATATGCATACAAACAATGGGCATTTCTATAAAAACCTAGTGCAGTGCACTTCCAAGTGTATCAGCCTAATTAGTCATGCCCAGTGATTGGATATTCCGTAGAGTTCACCAAAGAGTATCCAATCACTGGGCGTGTCTAATTAGGCTGACACACTTGGAAGTGCACTGCACTAGGTTCTGAGAAAGGCCCAATGTCTCTAAGTGTTTTTTCTGGTCCATTTCTTGGACCACAATCTCAAGCATCACCTGGGTGAGAGAGGTGGGTTTGGTGGTTTTTAGCCTTGTGTATAGATGTACATGTAGAAATACGGAAGTCTCTTTCAAACCTTCTACAAAGAGGTTTATTCTGCTCTTGCCGGGTTGCCGGGTGTTGTGTGAGTTACCAAGCTGTGAGTCTACAATTCTAGCTGGATATCTATCCAAGTGTGCAAGTGTTGTCTTTCTGCCTTTGTTTCAACTCTTGAGCCATCTGTTCCAATGAGCATTCATTTGGCTTTTTTTCCCGCTCATGTTTCAACCGAGTACATCGTCAAATCCTCTGTAGTTGCCAAATATATTGGTAAAATAAACTGAACTAAACTTTTTTCATATTCCTCTCGCCTCTCTGGGACTGTGTCAGCATTTAATGGGCTCTCGCTGACAGTATTATTGCAATTTTTGATTCTGTATTGCAGTGTAACGTCTCTCTTGAGCTGGTTCTCACTCTGTTCACGTGTCTGCCTGTATCAAACACCATATCACCGTGCTTGTACAGCAGACTCGCGGGAAAGATGTCTTATTCTAGAAAGCATACTGTATTCACCAATATCTTTCAGAGAAAAGGTCACAGACATCAAGCGAGACATTGGCCCCGCTCGCTGAGGTAACTGGAGAGACGTGATGTGATTCATTT
>NC_085867.1:34546094-34548594 GCF_034702125.1 Engraulis encrasicolus | reverse complement strand
TCCCATCTCACATACAACTGACATGCATAGACACCATTTACACCGTTTACATGTAGGCCTACGGTACATCCTCATACTTAATAAACATACTCATTTCCTCAGTATGCATAATTGCAGTTGCCTTACAAAATGTAGTATTATTATGAAGTTCCATTCCCTTTTCAGCTTCATAGAAATCCATATGTATTTGTTGTTGTGTTTTTAGAGAATACAAGGTCATTTTGACTTCCCAATTCTGGTTGCTTGAACAAATGCAGCACACCAACAGTAGCTCTTGGTTACATAACAGAACAGTTTGACCAGGGAACATTGCATGCGGGATCATCATCAGAGAAAACCCCACTGTGAGCATCAGTGGAAGGGAGAGAAAACATATGTGGCTAAAAATCTGGGGGAAGGACAACATCTCTCGCTCTCGCTCTCGCTCTCGCTCTCGCTCTCGCTCTCGCTCTCGCTCTCTCTCTCTTCTCTCTCTCTCTTGCTCTCTCTCTCTCTCTGCGTGTGTGTGTGCGTGCGTGTCTGTGTGTGTGCGTATGTATGTCTGTGTGTGTGCGTATGTATGTCTGTGTGTGTGCGTATGTATGTCTATGTGTGGCGCGTGCTTGTGTGAATGCATACGTCGTGCGTGCGTGTGTGTACGTGTACTGCTGGTTGAAAGTTGTACATTTGGCTTCAATTCTTGTAAGAAGAATATGGGTGGGTGACAGCTATTTTCCTGCTTCCCCATCCAAAGAGCCTGTGAGTAAGACTTATAGCTTATAGCTTATATCCTAGCTTTTTTCTCAATACCCAAATGTAGGCCCTTACTCCGGACAAAAGCATCAGCAAAATATAATCTAATGCAATTTAATGCAAATGGAGGTGTGAGGTCCCACTAGGTACCTCTAACAGTTTCAGTTAGAGATGCACAGGATCCAAGATCCGGATCCGGCAGGATAATAGGGTTTTTCACAGGATCCGGATCCGGCAGGATCTTAAGCAGTGGATCCGGTATCCGGCAGTTACCTAAAAATCAGGATCTGGTGCATCTCTAGCCTAGGTCTTTCACAACCCCAATTGCTGCATGGAGTGAAAGTCCTTTGGAAGCGGCCAGTGCAGGCAGTGTGAAAGTAAGCCAATAAGTCTAAAAAATAGTTTGAGCCAACGTAATAAAAAGGGCCCATGTGTGCGAGAAGGCTACGTGTTTCAACATAGGATCCTAAAAATCAGGATCCGGTGCATCTCTAGTTTCAGTACAGAATATGTAGCCTACAGTATATCCCCTCAGCTTTATTTTCCACTCACTGTATATGCATATATGAAATCAATACTTAAAAATCAAATAAATGACTCTTCATTCCTCCTGTTGCATAATCAATGGATGGATTTGTGTAAATTCCGAACTCCATTAGGCACTAATCCGTGTTCATCATCACAATGCCAGAGTATCTGTTGGCACAGTAAAGCAGGCCCTACATATTGGGGAGTTGGTGATTTTGATTTCTTCCAACCAATAGGCGTCCGTGCAGTGACGCGTGTGCACAAACACTTTCCCCACAAGATCTGATTGGATGTAGGTAATAATGCCATTTTTGAGGAACAGCTGTCAGAAAAAACATGTTTTCATTATAATTGTGCTATAATTTTGCCAAATGACTGGTTTGATGAAGCTGAGTCTAAAGGGAGTTCAGAGCAACCTAGAGCTCTGTGTTTAGCGAGACTAAACTCTTTTCTAAACTATTTTTTGTAATTAACAACCGAAAAAACATCCAACAGACTCTGATTGTCATGGAAATGTCATGTCTCGTCAACGGCAAAGCTTTGAGAAGCCCAAGCTGTAAATGTTGAGAATGTCCATGGTATACAGTATCACTATTTTTTTTTTGATAACTCTGGTTGAAATAAACAATAAAAATAACAACAGACGTGTCAGGAGGCAAGGAATAAACGAATAATCACACATTTTTATCAATTTATATATTGCATGTGTGCATGTGTGGGCGTTTCCCTCCCAATAGCACCAGCATTGGCGAAATAATACTAAAATTTAAAGAAACTTAAAAAACATTGAAAGAAATAATAAAAAAAAAACACACATTCCATGAATGCACAGTAAACAAGCAGTCATATTTCTAGAACTTTTTAACACCCTCTCTCTATGGGTCCCAGAGTAATCTCTACCGTATGTGTTAAAATAACACTGCATTTTGTATTTTGTACTGTATATGCATTGAAATCCCCCCACCTGCCCTCCTGCCCTTCAATAAGATGGCAGTAAGTGCTGCCTCCAGTATGGGGTTGCAGCTGCACCTCATAAGGCAGTGCTGACCCGCTACTCAGTAAGGGGGGGGAGAAGCCTCCCAGAACTAGGTCAAGTACACTGCTAGACTACAGCTTGCATCATTAAGCTACTCCACCAGCCCAGTGGCTCTTCACTTTTCACTCATACAGTGCAGTGCCATAGCGTACCATACCCGCCCGCCGGCACCCCCCAGCAAGCAGCTGGCATGGCAGACAGACT
>NC_085867.1:34536094-34538594 GCF_034702125.1 Engraulis encrasicolus | reverse complement strand
CTTTTTGGAAAAATAAATTGAAACGATGATACCAATTCTCTCCCAAAGCAATGGCAGCATCGTGGTTGAGCTCCATGGGACCCCATTCATTTCAACAGCCTCTGCGCTCCTTGGCGCTCCTCTGCGCTGTCTGGATGGCGCCACTTAGTGGACAGTACCACCCGGAAAAAGTCGCGAGATTACTCTCTCGTACTACCCATAAACACTCTCTGATACTGCACACAACGAAATTGCTTTTATGCCTCCCCCGTGCAAGGGGGCAGCCCCCAATGGCGCCCCAAGGGAGCAGTGCGTCGGGTACCTCAGTCATGGAAGAGGATGGGGGAGAGCACTGGTTAATTACTCCCCCCACCTGGCAGGTCGGGATTCGAACCGGCAACCTTTGGGATGCAAGTCTGACGCCCTAACAGCTTACCCATGACTGCCCATCAACATACACATATCCAGAGTATCCGGACACTCTGTGGTGGGGTTACAAAAAGTGCACTGGTGTGTGTCTAAGGAGGGTGTATGTGTGTCCTCTGTTTTCTTGGAAATCTATACGATTGGATATGTGGCCTTTGAAGTGTGCACTTTGAAGGGTGCACCAGGGAGTCTAAGCTGCATACAGTAGATACAGGATGTGGTCTCCGAAGAGTGCATCAGAGCATATGAGGTCGTTTTCAATGTGCACTGGAGTATGTGACCTCTGTCCTGCTCTTGATCTGATTGTTTGGGCACTCTTCTTCTTTTTTCTTCCTCTTCTTCTTCTTTTTCTTCTTCTTCTTCTTCTTCTTCTTCTTCTTCTTCTCCTCCTGCTTTTTCATTCACAAATCTTCTCTTCTCTTCTCTTCTCTTCTCTTCTCTTCTCTTCTCTTCTCTTCTCTTCTCTTCTCTTCTCCTCTCCTCTCCTCTCCTCTCCTCTCTTCTCTTCTCTTCTCTTCTCTTCTCTTCTCTTCTCTTCTCTTCTCTTCTCTTCTCTTCTCTTCAATTCAGGACTTTGAACCGATCATTTTTTTCTTATTGGTTCTTTCCCCCAGAAACAGAATTTTAGTGTTTCCCAACATGATATGTCCCACTATTAAATAGATGTTCCCGAACCAGTAAGAACAAAAAAAAACATTTAGTTCCTGGAATGGTTAATTACATTCCCCCTCAGCTGTTTTATGATGGCTATAAAATGATGTCTCATCCGTCTTAAGCCAAATGTAATACTATTATAATACAATTAATATTTCAAATGTGTTGTTTACTGTTAACCAAAGGATTTTGAACAGAAACGTATGACATTATAAAGTCGCGTGGCTATGCCATTCACTGGGCAATAACAAAATCCAACATATTTGAGGAACGAAATAAAAGCAGGCATTAACCTGTTACGATTATTTCTAATAAGTGTTTCTGTTCTGGAACATAAAAGCGAAGAAACAAATGAAAAATACTTCCTGATTTTCATGATCGTTCCTTAAACCGATTCAAAGTCCTGCTTCTAATGCTCATCTACTTCATTCGCTGCTCATCCCCTCGATGTTCAGCTTCGTCGTGCCTTCCCGTAAGCCAGGACTGGGCTGGGGGAGAAATAGGACCCGGGCACTTTTGGCTTAAAGGGGCCCCTCATAATTAGCCACTCACCGGTGGGCCCTGCACCCTCATGTTCTCAGAAATATATATATATATATATACCGGTATATATATATATATATATATATTAGGGGTGGGCATAGATTAATTTTTTAAATCTAGATTAATCTCACTGTAATTATGAAATTAATCTAGATTAATCTAGATTAATCTATATCAAAACGGCTCATTCAGAATAGGCACGCTAGCAAAATAATGCCGAAAAAAAACCTTGGGGTTTCTTAAGACAGATGGCGCATTAGACCAGAGCTCATCTTTTTTTTTCCAAAATGCATCTCATCTTCAAAAAATGGTTATGTTGATACTTGGTGATGAAAAAAATCACTGCAATATGTGTAAAGTGTGTCCAATATATTAGGAAGCATTCACAGTTACAAGATGCTGAAATTTCAAAATGAACAGCGCTATACATTGTGGAGGCAAATACAGATAAATCTATCAAACATTTAGGCTATTTAAACAAAATTACCTCAACAATTCAGCATTTCTAATGGAGAGAGAGAGGGAGAGAGAGAGAGAGAGAGAGAGAGAGAGAGAGAGAGAGAGAGAATCTGCCACTGACTGGTAAAAAGAGCAGCGGCTCCTTTAAGGGAGGGAGGAGCTCTCAGTAGGCACTGCAGCCCTCAGCAGAGCCAGGCTACTCGCTATCTACAGTAGAACCTGCAGCACTGGCACACAGCGATTTGGCCTAAACCTTACAATTTTTTTCAGAGTCAGAACGCCAGAGGAGTTACAACTCGAAATGAATTCAGTTGGTAAAAAAAAATAAAAATCAAGCGCGACAACCGCAAGGATTATTACCGTTTGACATGAGAATATCTCACTGAGTCGCAAATGTGCGCGATTGCAACACAAACATTCAGTGAGAGTAGATATTGAC
>NC_085867.1:34508594-34531094 GCF_034702125.1 Engraulis encrasicolus | reverse complement strand
CAAACTTTAGCAAGGTCATAGAACGACTGTACATGATCTTACCACGATATTGACTTGCTGTAAATCCAAAGTTCTTCCTCATTTCAGAGTTTCTTTCAGGTTGTCTGAGTGACTAAACCACCATAACATGAATTTTAGAAAGGTCAGAGAGACACATGATCTAACCAAGATGTTGACTGGCTGCAAATCATAAATTATTCTTACATTCATTTTCTTTAGGGTTTGCCGACTGACTAAACTAGCATTACATGTAGGCTATTTTATGAAGGTCAGAAAGTATCTCTCTCTCTGTCTCTTTTGTCTCTGTCTCTGTCTCTGTCTCTCACTCTCTCCCTCTCTCTCTCTCTCTAGCATACACATTATAGTATATATCTTCCCAATTTTCCCTTCTTAGTCAGCATGAACTGTGGTGAACCGATGCCAAGCCAGGCTCTGTGTCTTGACCTGCAGTAATGGTGGTTAAGCTCATAATCACAACAAACATCTCAAAGTAACTGATCCCTTTAATAATTCACAGTCAAGCTTTTGTTCTTTCACGCTTCCTTGCGTAAAAGCTTTTGTTCTGATTCAGCACAATATCCTCTGAGCCGCATTGTGATCTTAACCGACCGGTCCGATAGCCCACACTCTTCCTCACTCAGTCTCTCTTTCTCTTTCTCTTTCTCTCTCTCTCTCTCTCTCTCTCTCTCTCTCTCTCTCTCTCTCTCTCTCTCTCTCTCTCTCTCTCTATCTCTCTCTCACACACACACACACACACACACTCTTTCTCTCTAT
The DNA here is from genome assembly GCF_034702125.1 of Engraulis encrasicolus. Lineage (NCBI taxonomy): Eukaryota > Metazoa > Chordata > Actinopteri > Clupeiformes > Engraulidae > Engraulis > Engraulis encrasicolus. The sequence goes on along the minus strand of NC_085867.1, from coordinate 34,530,320 downwards.
CTCTCCATCTCTCACTCTCACACACACACACACACACACACACACACACACACACACACACACACACACACACACACCACACACACACACACACACACACACACACACACACACACACCACACACACACACACACACACACACACACACACACACACACACACACACACACACACACACACACACACACACACACACACACACACACACACACAGACATTCTTGACTCTCTCACTTTCGTCTACCCTAGTCTCTTTCTCCCTCTGTCTTTTTTATTTTGCAAAGCACAGCTCCTAGAAACTGATGTAGGTTTAAATCCTGTCTCTGCACCAGCATACACTGTCGGAAGAATTGACATGATGCATGAGAGCAAAAACAGTTCACTCGCGTCTAAATCAGAATCCCACCCCCAAACCACCACACACACACACATACACACACACAGACACACACAGACACACACACACAGACACACACGCACACGCACACACACACACACACACGCACACAGTTTCATTTTCTCCGAGAGATGTATGCTCGGGTGGGCAAAAGGAAAAGGCCACAGACTCATTAGTTCCTGATTGAAATTCAAGCTAATTGAAAGAATCACAGAGGTGTGTGTGTGTGTGTGTGTGTGGTGTGTGAGACAGGTCATTAAAAGCGGAATGTTTTGGAAATGTCAGCCGTGGATCTTCCCTGTCGTCTGTGTGTGTGTGTGCGTGCGTGTGTGTGCGTGCGTGCGTGCGTGTATACGTGTGTACACGTGGCAAGCGTGTGTGCAAATGTGTACGCAGAACCGCGTGTTCCGTAGCCCTCCTGCCGCCATGGCAACTAATCTCTCATTGCGCGGCGGGGTTCCATTTTTAATGCCTGTCATCAAAGAGCAGTCGCATCTCATGTCGTTTACACCAGAGGCTTCCAATTAGCTAAGAGATGATCTAACGCACCACTCCTTGATTGGCCACCGCTTATTTCTCAGTGCCCTTTAGTACTCTACCTCATCTCTTTCAGAGAGGTAGAGAGAACATGCTAAGGAGACAAGTGTACTGTACGTACTGCTAACCATTACTCATAGCTAACAGGAACGTGACCTTGGTAAAGCGAGGATGGGTATGATGGCTTCCTTTTACACAGGTTGTGGTTGCTTCCACGGAGTTGGGTAGAAGTGAGTAGAGGAAATTAATGTAGAAAAAAAGTTTCCTCATATCAATTTGAAAACATCTAAAGGTCACTCACAGACGCATTGAAATATGCATTCACTGTACCCACTCATATAGACACGCACACTTCAATTGGACCCACTTTTATTTCCTGTTCCACTCGCATACCATACAACGTCCATGAGGCCTTCAAGGTTATTCAAGAAACCTTCAAAGGAGCTATCATGGTGTAATCAAGAAAACATGGCAAACAATCAATCACGCATATATTTTTTATGAGTGTGTATATATTTCTGTAACTTGACGTGTTGAATCTATATGTTGCATCCATATTTTGAAATATGTGACCAGGTAATATAAAGACGATCAATAGCCTAGAATGGTTTTAAACGGGCTTTGAAAAAATGGTTTAGAGATCAGTCACTGTAGTAGCCTATATCACTTTCATATATATAGATATTCTATTGTCTATTCATATTGTGTTTGTGTATGCTATATATTTAATGTGTTTTAATTTTACTTTGGTGCTGTAGTGCTATGCTTGTCATTTTAACATCTGCTGCCATTAACACCAAGGAACACAATGAAAATAAGCTTCCGAGCTTTATTGTGCTATCCTAACTCTCTGTTTTTTTATTTAAGTATGTGGTGCGGTTTATATGAAACGCAATCATGTATTTATTTTATACATATGAACTAGAGATGCCCAATAAAATCATTCATTCAATCATTCAATTGCACACTGAGCTGCTTGATTGGTCACTGAGTCAGCCAAGGCCATTCACGACGTGGTGCACTGTGTCAACGATTAAATATTTACGTGATTTCTTTGATCTGATACATGAAAGGGGATTATGCAGGGACCAGCGACTTGATGCTTAAAACCACTTTGATCAGCCGCGCTTCACGAGAATGTTGTGATCCGTAAAGCACGAGTAACACATGTCATGTCCTACCTAACTAGTTAACATTCTGCACAGTCCAGACATGGTGTCTCACAAGGGAAGGAGACATGTCATGAAAACTGAAATGACTTAGTCAGAAAGATATTGGAAGTGGCAAGAGTGTGATCTATTAATGCCCATCACAGCATCTATTAACACTAATCACAGCAGAGTTATATAGTATTTCAGATATTTTACAATCACTGGATGTCCTGGGAAACCCTGACATTAGTGACCATGGCTGACATACAGTCAATCCGGAAAGTATTCACTTTTTTCACATTTTATTATCTTACAGCCTTATTCTAAATGCTACAAATGAATCTCTGTTGTCAAACTCCTACACAAATTATTCCATTATGACCATGTGAAAAACTGTCTTGACAGTTTTGAAAATGTCTAAAAATAAAAAACAAAGAAATAATATTTACAAAAGTATTCACAGCCTTTGCTTAATTCTTTGTAGAACCACCTTGGGCAGCAACTACATTCATTTTTTTTCATTTCGAAATGAAAAGGCATTAAAAGGGAGGTCATCAGTGTGTGTTTCAACCTTTCAGTACATCGAAATTGTACATTTTGAGTCTGCACCTGGCTAAAATAGATGGGTGTGAGTTTTGAATGAAATCCTATGGAGAGTATCATGCTCTGCTTCTGTAGTCACAGTGCATGTTGACATGCATACTTCTTTAGGTGTAATTCAGATTTCCAATGTTGACAGCATTCATACATCCCCAAACGATGTCAGTCCCACTACCATGCTTGACTAGCCAGATGATGCACTTTTTTTTGGTAAAATTCACTTGTTCACCACCACACATGCTTAACACCATCTAAAGCAAATCTGTTTATCTTGGTCTCATCAGACCACACAACATGGTTCCAGTGATCCATATCCTTGGTCTGTTCATCTCTCTTGAGACCAAGATAAACAAATTTGCTTTAGATGGCATCAAGGGTTCAGGGGTTTCTCCCCTGAGAAAATTTTGAAAATGAAGTTGTTAAAAGTGCAATTTTAACACAATATGTGAAGAAGGGTTGCCTGTTTTAGAGGGGGATGATTTTTGACCATTTTCATTGAGGGGGATGATTTTAGACCATTTTGATTGAGGGGGATGATTTTAGACCATTTTGATTGGAGGGGCCCTCATCCCCTTACAACTCAGGCCCTGAACATTCTTGACGTTTTCCACCACAACATATACTGCCCAACAATCATATTCACACTTTACAATCACTTGGAATAAGTATATAGTGGTCGAAAAGGAACTGCTACAATGTTCACTTCCACACTTCCAAGCCTGTTCCATTCTTAATCGTTTGAAATGCTTGTGAGGCTTTGACCCCTGTTTTACAAGCTCACGAGGGACAAGACATTTCACTTTGAGAAAAGGTGCATATCTAACTTACTTTTTGCATTTTATTTTAAGAATATTTTTAGGGGCTTTTTTGCCTTTATTGACAGGACAGTATGAGATACTGACAGCAAGTAAATGGGAGAGAGAGATGGGGCAGGATTGGGAAATGACCCCAGCCCGACTCGAACCAGGGTCCCCATGGGCATGCAAGCCCAAATGTGAGGGGGGGGGGGGTGCCACAGCGCCCCTGCATATCTTACTTACTGTATAATATGGTATCGTTTGAAGCATGGAACAAAAAACCTACCTATCCCCCCACTTCCAAATCTGTAATCTGCATTATTTTACACAAAGCTGAGTCCCTTTTCAGAAACAAGAGCAGAGACTTGCTCCTAAGTTTTCAGTAGATTTCGCAGTCTTATACACACAGGGTATCCGTAACTCTCTGAGTATTGATGCTGCTGTGACTTATGGCAATGCTATGATTATGTCCCACCTGCATTATTGTTTATCAAGCTGGTCCCAGGCCAACAAGACTGTCTTAAAATCCATTGATTCACATAATAATAATCTGGCACAGGCCATCTTTTCACTTCTGTAATCAATGTGTATAGTGCATGGTCCCTGTTGAACTAAACTAAATAAACTAAACTAAACTAAACTAGGGCTGCACTGGTAGATTTTCTTACCTCTACCTACAGTTGTGCTTCCCTATTTCCCCTTTGCTCCACTCCAGTCCAGTCTGAGGTGGATGAGGCTAACTCATGCTGGTTTACAGGAGACCAATGCACAGCACCCCCGGGACATCTCCAAGATGCATTATTTATTAGGAATTCCATAATTGATGCAATTTCTCCAGTTCGCCGTATGGATGGATGTGGCATTCCGCATCACAGGCATCGGAATGGAATGAAATGGAATGGTTGCGGAACTGTCATCGGAATGCTTCTGGAATGAAATGGAATGGAATGGAATGCAATGTAACAGTGCTGGTATATGATAATAAAGGACACATCAGCATTCAAATCAGCTTCTCACGGAGGTTATGAATATCTTCACAGCAGTGTGTGTGTGTGTGTGTGTGCGTGTGTGCGTGAGTGCGTGTGTGTGTGCGCGTGCATGCGTGTGTGTATGGCTGCATACTCTCTCCTGTATGTGTCCTTCATGCTAGTAATTTTCTGTATATCCACCTATATTTTGCTGTACATGTTTTCTGCTTTCTTGATCCATTGCCGACCCTGTCCATCACTCTTTTTCTCATTCATGCGTGCAGACACATACACTCAAGCACACGCTCACCACCACACACTCAAAAGCACACACACACACACACACACACACACACACACACACACACACACACACACACACACACACACACACACACACATGCGCACACACACACACACACACACACACACGTGCGCACTCACACACACACACACACACACACACACGTGTGCACTCACACACACACACACATGCATGCACTCACACACACACACACACACACACACACACACACACACACACACACACACACACACACACACACACACACACACACACACACACTGTCATCCATCCCTCACGGCCCCATCATCCCCTCTTCTTTTTTTCTCTCTCTGCACTTCTCGTCACCCTCCATTGCATCGCGTAGCATTCTCTCTTGCTACTGTGCCACAGTACCTGCAACAGGGAGCACACGCACTCACACACACACACACACACACACGCACACACACACACACACACACACACACACACACACACACACACACACACACACACACACACACACACACACACACACACACACACACACACACACACACACACATTCAAGCACTCATTCTCTCTCTCTCTCACGCACTCATTCTCTCTCTCTCACACACATGCAGTACACACACACACACACACACACACACGCGCACACACACACACACACACACACACACCTGCAGCAGGTTGCAGGCATCCTGTTTGTGTGAGATGCTTGCCTCTGTCTTGAGTCCCGGGTGGAGAGCCAGTGATATATTGGAGGCCATGGATAATTTATAGAGGCCCTCCGCTGCGCCCTCCACTACCGTGTGCATCGCTCTTTGTGTATCGCTCTTCTGTGTGTGTGTGTGTGTGTGTGTGTGTGTGTCTGTACTGTCTATTTCTCTCTCTCTCTCTCTCTCTCTCTCTCTCTCTCTCTCTCTCTCTCTCTCTCTCTCACCATGTGTATGTGTGTGTGCATTTATTTGTGTGTGCGTGCGTGCGTGCGTGCGTCTGTGTCTTTGTGTGTGTGTGATGTTGTTGACTGAAATCCAACTGGACTGAGGTGTTACACTCCATCAGTGTAATTCCTTAGCTAGGTCCTAGCCTGTAATCATGTAGGCTAACACATGTAGCTGTGTGTGTGCGTGTGCGTGTATGTGTTTGCATGTGCTTGGGTGCATGCGTGTGAGTGTGCGTGTGCGTGTGTGTATGTGTGTGTGCGTGCGTGCATGCGTGTGTGTGTGCATGTGTGTGCGTGTGTGTGTGATTGTGCGCGTGTGTGTATGTATGTGTTGTGTGTGTGTGTGCGTGCCTGAATGCATGTGTGTGTGCGTGTGTGTGTGTGTTTGGTAGGCAGCAGTAAATATGAAGTAATTAGCATGAGTGTAGAACACAACTGGCGTCAGCAGTGGGAGCCTTGAGCCACCCACAGAGGGAATAATAGAGAGGTCATCTGTCTCTCAGGAAACTCCTCTATTTATGAATCCTTTAGTCATGAATTAATGCCTTATTGGTTTGATTGCGTGTGTTTGGCTTTTGATTATTTATCTATTTATTTATTTTGGGGGGGGTATTTGTTTGTGTGTTTGTTTGTTTGTTTGCTTGTTTGTATGTACGTATGTGTTTGTGTATGCCTACCTACAGGTACACCTATGCATGTTTACCTATACCAATATATACCTATATAGGCCTACATTATGTATGTAGGTATGTGGGTGGTTGACGTAACACACACAAAAAAAAGTTTTTCCAATTCCTGAAAGAAATTATGGAAAAAAAAGAAAAAAAGCACTTAGTGGTCCGTGGATTTTTGGGAAAATGTGTCCTGCATCAACACATTCCATAGGCATGTCACACCGCAGGAAAATGAAGTCACACAACAGGGAATTCACTGCATTATGGCAAGTTTAATTCTTACATCTGAGCTCATGCTAACTTGATAATGATATTGTGTTTAATCTTAATATGTGTTTTCATTTCTAAAAAAAACTTTTTTTTCCTTCTATACGAGCAGTCACACCACAGGACACCATAAAATGAACCTAAGCATTGTGTGACAGAAACATTGCAATATGAAGACATATTAAGAGGTTAATAGTCACCTTAAACTTCCACAGCACTCTCCAATAACTGAGGTACTGACTGGTTAGGAGCCAGTCTTTAAGACCCTTGTAGTTGGCCTTGCAGCTGCCCATTCACAAACATTGACATACATGTCACCCCACAGGACGCAATTTGTGTTACGAAATTGAACTTGTAGTTAATATTACTGTCTTGAGTTTTTTTCACATTCACACATCTTAATATAAAGTTAATATTTATGGAATCATGCCAAATGCTTCATACATTATTCAAAATGTTGTTGGTTAATTTATATATATACTATATTCCAGGTTTCATTAATGTTACAATCACACCGCAGGATATTTGACATATACACCTTTACATAAATCCTAACAAAAATGTTTCTTCTCATCTAAGACTGATATGAAACATAATGTACCACATCTTCTTTCGTTGACATTTGTTTTTTAAAGGAAAAATAACAGTTTTGTAGGTTTTTAACCAATGTTACGAAAAACAAGGTGTCACGTCTCCCACCCATGTATTTATAAACTGTATGTATACTTGCAAAATATCAATTTAATGCAAGATTTTAATGCTTTAACAATACTATAAAATAGCAAATTACTCCGCCGTGGGAATAGAATGCATCAACTATGGCATTGTACTAGAAGTGTAATAACCATTTTTAAATGCTGTATTATCTGACTGATGTTGCACACTTTTACAAGTGCACTATTGCTCTGGGGAGTCAGCTTTTACTGTCTTAGAAAGTTCTGAAATCCACATTTTGTGAATTTTCAGTTTTGATTCTGAATGTCATCTTTTAAATTTGAATGAGAGTTTCTTGCCAATCCATTTTTTCCCCCTAAATCTACACCTTCCCCCATTAATAGAATCTATCAGAAATCCATTCTTCTCTGTGTTTTCTGACAACTGGCGCTGACTGTCCAACAAGTTCAAAAAGTCAAATCCATCAAGAATTGGTAATTTTTCAAAGGCTGTAATGAGTGATAAACTGCTCAGAAACTAAATGCTTACGTAATACATTTACGGGTACCAAAATGAGAAAGACCAAGTCGGACTGCATTACAGAGGACTCTGTATGATGATTTAGTAGAGTAGTAGGCCTAAAATGTTAGACATTTTGCACATTTCCAATTATGCTGAGTTCGGTGCCCCTCGAGACATATGTATACTATGGAATTATACTGGCAACATGTGGTGTGCCCATCGGTTACTTTTAGTACATGATATAGTATGTTAGTATAAACTTTACATGACATTATGGTAAAAGTAAATGAAAAAGGTATTTTCAGAATGGCTCACTGCTTTTCAGTAGGGGTAGCCTACCATCTTAGCATTTTACATATGACATGCATTGATATGTCAGCACCCTCCACCCCTGCCGTTATTGTTTCTTTGGGCCACGCTGTGTCTTTGTCACAGCACCATACCCACCAGCCACCAACTGTAGATTCATCCACTGTCTCTGTGTGCGAGACTCTGTGTGTTGACTTTGGAACTTTTAAAGGACATGGCTTTGGCACTCACTTAAAAAGATGCATCCATTTACTCTCTCCTCCCACCCACCCCTAGTCCGCCCCTCGCTACTCTTCCACTGCCAGAGACTTGGGGAAGGTTGTTGTTGTCATTGCAGTGGGAACGCACGCTGTCATTTCCACTGTCGCGACTTTGTTATGATAAAGTGGCTGTCTGCTATACAGCCGCTGATGTATGACGCGATTCACACTAACATGCACAGCCAGGGCCGCTGAGGGCTATTGCCGGGCCCAGGACAAAGTTATCTGACAGGGCCCCCACCATCCAGTCCAGTCCTTATTGCCATGGACATCCATTTTGGGCTTTCACTCTCTTTCCTGGGGCCAGGACAACTGACCCCTTTGCCCAGCCCTGTCACTTTACCTGTTGACAAAGACATCTTGTTTTATTCATCTCAAACTTGCTTTACATTTATCTTTAGAAAAAAACATCTTCATTTTATCACATCGCATACTATGTTTACACTTTGCTTTTCATTTGCACTTTACAGTATAGGTTTTATTTACCCCACGCCTATATTACCTGTGAGTATCTGTGTGTGTGTGTGTGTGCCTTTGTGTATATGCGCTTGCACTCACACTCCATTCTCTTTGTTTGTTTTGTGTGTGTGTGTGTGTGTGTGTGTGTGTGTGTGTGCGTTTGTGTGTGTGACGTGAGTCTTTGGCCCCTGCCTATTGCACTTGCACTTGTACTTGTTTTGACGCGACCCTGCCAACCAGCCAGCCAGCCAGCCAGCGCATGCTCTGCTATGCCTCAGCCCCTATATGCCTTAATGTGATGAGAGTGGTTGGCCTCCATTAAATTAGCAGGCCAAGTGATGAGTGTTGGTGGAGGAGTGGTGCATGCCGGAGAGGAGAGGAGGGATGCTCACCGGGGAGGGAGGGCTGACGCTCTGACCTCGACTAGGCCCCGTGCTGCTCACCGAGGTCCCCTCATAATTAACTCAGGGGCCATTTTCGAAAGTGCAGAGTTGCCACACTTTGTCGGGGTGTTCATCAAAAACATCGCACTTAAAGCCCGCCGGAGGAAGGTGCCAAGGCGCTTGGGCGTTTATGTTTTTAAACTTTGTGTCACAGGAGATTTGTGACGGCTGTTTATTTGCACTGCATAATGAGATATTGACTGTTGATGGCGTTGTGGAAGGGGGGGGGGGTGGCCTCAGCAAGAGCTTGCGGTACTATTTCAAACAAAGTTTTTAAGCTGAAAGGCAGCCTGGAGTTAAAGCTCTGCTGCTTTCATTTGGTTATGGAATTAATGGTGGAATGGAAAGAATTAAGATTTTAGGCTTTTCTCTTTTGTTTTGCCCTTCACATCATTTGCAAATATTTTTAGATAATTATGAAAATAATTATCTGAAATAATAGATGATTATGTGAGAATATTGGTTGAATTGGTGGCCCCGAATATTTGTTGCACAGCAACAATACATTCACACATTTTTTTTTGTCCGTTTACTAATAATACTGCAATTCTTGTTTTTGTGTTAAGAACAACGGCAGCAGTACAGCGGTGGTAACAACAACAGCTGCTACCTACGCTACAATAACACTAGCGAAAAGCAATATTAAATGCCCTTGAATTAATGTTTTTTTTCTCATGGATGTTTCTGTGAAAGTGTTTGCAGTCTGTCTGGTTGTGCTGCCCACGCTGTCTTGAAGAGACATTAGCAGCGGAGGTCCAGAGTGCAGCTCGGGTCCTGGGTGGGTGGAGTGAGCTACGTAAGCCCCTTGCCTGGGTCATCTCTGCCTCGTAGCCATGGAAAGTGGGGTGGTCACACACACACATGTACATACACACACACACACACACACACACACACACACACACACACACACACACACACACACACACACACACACACACACACACACACACACACATGCATGTGCCCATGCACGCACGCATGTGCATACACACAAACAAGCACACACGCTCAAATTCACCCTTGGTTACTTGCATACACACACACATTTTAACTGCTCCGCAATCCATAATATGTACACAAGGACAAAAATGTTACAGATACAACAATCCACCAATGCAGATCTCAAAGTAACACACACACACACACACTCGCACGCACACACGCACGCACTGAAGCACAGTACAGTATGCCCACCACCCCCACCCCCCCACACACACACACACACACACACAAACACACACATGCTCTCCCCCACACACACGCATCCACAACTTCTTCCTTACCCTCACTCTTTCGTCTTGCATGTCCATGCACTCGATATGCAATTTGGGAAGGCGATCATTATAATTTATGGCACATTCCATTTACTGAATTATCTAAGAGTGTGATAAATTGCCTGGCATAATAATTACATTTGCATAATGTCTTTCCCGCTTCATTTCCGCCCTTACATGTGTTGCTGATTACTGGGGCCCAGTCCCTTACAGACCCCGGTGATAATTCTTTCCCCCCTTGAGAAGCACACTGTTTATTTCTGTTGCTGTTTTGTTGTGTGCTGGTCGCCATTTTGTCTGTACCGACAATAGCAAGCTAAAGTGGTGGAGGCGTCTCTCACAGCTGGGTTTGGGGACAATGCTGTTCTTGGTGTTATATTTTTTTTCTGTAATATTTGCATGAGCCTGTGCATGTTTGTGTGCATCCGTGTGTGGATGTGTTTTTGTCCAAGGTCCATATTGAATATTAATGTGAAGAAATGTGTTTACTCTTTGTGTACTCTTCATGTCAAAGAAGATTAATCGCCAGTGCAGTATAACCAAATCTTCTCATATTCTCTCGTGAATATACAGTATCACAGATAGCGTTCTGTGTAAATGCACAGAATGATTTACCGAAAGGGTAATCAATATTCTATCTATCTATCTATCTATCTATCTATCTATCTATCTATCTATCTATCTATCTATCTATCTATCTATCTATCTATCTATCTATCTATCTATCTATCTATCTATCTATCTATCTATCTATCTAGAGGAGTGAATCACAGCACCCTGTGTATGTGTGTGTGTGTGTGTGTGTGTGTGTGTGTGTGTGTGTGTGTGTGTGTGTGTGTGTGTGTGTGTGTGTGTGTGTGTGTGTGTGTGTGTGTGTGTGTGTGTGTGTGTGTGTGTGTGTGTGTGCGCGTGTGCATTGACAGTTTTCTGAACGGATCCACTATCTACTTTGTGCCCACCAACGTTATATGACTAATATAGCCTATCAACACTGCCAACGTGCTAACTGGTGCCTTCGTAGACTACTAATTAGCCTACCCAACGTTCATCATGTCTGTAAATTCAGCAAATTATGGACTTTGGTTATCCTGTGGAAATCCTTCAGAAACACAGAGTAATTTGCAATTACTAGAGGTCCGTAGGCAACACTTATCCCATGCAAATAGGACATAAGCCTTCCTGGCCCGTTGTGGCAGGATCAGGTGTACTGACAAGGGACCCATAGCACTACATATCTGGCACAAGAAGAGAGTAGAGTATAGTAACTTTATGAAAGGATAACTTCTGCCAATTTCGATATGCAGTTGTAATGCTCACAGTACCCTGGACTTGTCAGTATTTGAGTTTTTTTTTCTGTAGCCTTTTCCGAGATCCTGGTCATTGTACTGGGGTCAGGTGTTTACATTTCAACAAAACATCTTGATTTATTCCCAATAACATCCAAAAGGTTATGCAGCACCAGTAATAGCTCAGATCTCGGAAAGGGCTGAGTCAAAAAATGTAGCATCACCGCGTACTGACAAGTCAAGGGTAGCTTGACCAATATAACAACATATTGAAATTGGCTGAAGTTTCCTTTAATCCCTGGGGGGAAATTCAGGTGTCGAGTATGTTACATAAATACACACCAGTGCCCACATGGACATTTCAAGACACATATAACACAGGGAGGGGAGAGTTCCTCTCTCTTAAGACCCTTGTGATCCCTCTCCTCTTAGCCCTGAGTCAGACACTCTGGCACAGTCAGGGTTGACGCGTGGTGAATGAGGGTGGAGTGTGAGCCACATCTGTGCGCCCAAATTCAGTGTGACTAGCACTTATGCTGGACCCAGCCACTGTGGACCATATGCCCCTAAGAATCCTGGGCCCAACCTATGCGGACCTTTTGACTCTACAATCTCTATCTATGTCTTCTTTTTTGTCTTCTTGCTATTCTCTCTTGTTTCTGTCTCTCCTCTCTACTTCTCCCTTTAATCCATCTTTAACATTGATGTTTTTTCCCATTTGTTAAGCACTTTGAGTTGCATGCCTTGTATGATACAGTTACATACAAATACAATACATTATTATTATTATTAGCTGTGGGCCATGGGCATGGCCCTTTTCAGCTGTCTCTAGAGATGCTCTATTGGGCACAAGTGCTGATCCTGCAGTGGCTGGCCGGCCGGCAGGCTGGGGTAGCCACCCCAAAGACCTTCACAGAATGGTGTTTTCTCCCAGACCTACATGTACTCCTCTTCTGTGCTCTCTCTCTCTTTCTCTCTCTCACTCTCTCTCTCTCTCTCTATCTCTCTCTCTGGGTAGTAAGTACTGTAAGTACGGTGCAGGACAACCTGTCTGAATGCTCGCCTTTTGGCTTGGCCGATGGGAAGGTTTGCTCTACTTGCGACTGCTTTAGGTGAACCTTTGTAACTGTAGTGCCTTCGTCCTGACTGCATTTCTACAAGACCTCCAGAGAGTTGTACTGTACATGCAAGGTGTTTTTCAGGTTACCTTGCCCCAATATACTGTACTGTACTGTACTGTACTGTACGCCCTACACCTCATCCAAGGTGCAAAACATGGCCTTCTTTTAGGATTGAGCTTGTTTGTTTGTTTGTTTGTTTTTAGTTAGTTAGTTAAGTTTGCTTGTGCCTTCCTCTTTCTTTCTTCTTTATTTCTTGTTTTCTTTCTTTCTTTCTTTCTTTCTTTCTTTCTTTCTTTCATGCATTGCTCTCATTGTTTCACTAAAAAGATGGGGATACTCAAGTGACGGTGCATGCTGATGTCCTTTACATGCATAGTTTGGGGGTCACTGTGAAAAAGTAAAGTTAGGGGAAGTGTAGGGAAGTCAATGCAAAGTTAAAGACAGGAAATCATGGAATGACAAGCGAGGGGAACTCATCATAAATGCTACTTGAACACAACTGCAACACAAATCACAAGGTCTGAAAGTCACATAGAAAAGGAGGGCTACTGTACAATAACAATAAAGGAAGAGTTCATGGATAAGAAAGTCTGCGGATCATACTGTTCACATCTTCTGGTGTCCAGACATTCATAGCTATCCAGACATAGCTGTCCAGACATTCAAGGACTTTGGCTTATTGTGTCAGATAACTGGTGCCAAGCTATTGTTGTGACCTATACAGTGCAAAAAAACTCTCCGTGGTCACAGCTTTCTCTGATCGAGTAATGGCAAAGCATCTGCCATTTCCCAGTGCTGCCGCAAATTGCTGTGTCCTCTCTAGTGTTATTGTCTACCTATATGGTTTGGCCTCATAAAAATTGAGCTTTGTGACCCAGATCTAGTGGCGCAAAATAATCGAAACGCTACTCAAATGGGGTTTTATTTTTTCTAGCTTCGAATTGAATATTAATATTTCAGGACAAAAAATTATAAAAAATCACAAAAATTATAATGGTAGAAAACTCCATTGACACCCATTCATTTTGCACTTAGGTAGGATTAGGGTTAGCCAGTTGTGGCTAGTAGCTAGTTCAGTGAGTGAACACCCCCTGGGTTGCTCCACCTTCAGGAATAGCACCTCCAGATTGCTTTTGGCTGCGCTCTGTAAGGGATGGCTGGGTCATAGAGGTAGAAAATAACACTAGAGGTGACCCCGCCCCCATTTTTACGGCAATCTGTAGCGACCATTATCTGTAGGTAGATCAGAGAAATGGAAATTAACGGAGAACGAGGCTCACCTCTGTCAAAAATGGCTTAATCATGTGAAAATGTCCATCAACACACTATACAAGGACAATAGTTGAAGTGTGTTGCTAACTATGTTCATAAAAGATATTATTTGATTTTTAAATGTATTTTATAGACTCATATGATTTCGGTAGATATTTAGCCTGACATTTCAAATCTGGTCTTTGATTAATGTGTTACTTCATATTCACACAGTTTTAGTCAATTTTTTGACAGGGGTGGGCGTGTTCTCCATTGACTTGCATTGCCTGAAGGTACCTACATACCTACGGAAGTTGGGAAGCTCCATCTGCCATTTCCCAGTGCTACCGCAAATTGCTGTGTCCTCTCTCTAGTGTTATTGTCTACCTATATGGGTTTGGCCCCATAAAAATTGAGCTTTGTGACCCAGTATATAATAATCTAGCGGCGCAAAATAATCGAAACGCTACTCAAATGGGGTCTTATTATTTCTAGCGTCGAATTTAATATTAGTATTTCAGGACAAAAAATTATAAAAAAATCACAAAAATTATAATGGTAGAAAACTCCATTGACACCCATTCATTTTGCACTTAGGTAGGATTAGGGTTAGCCAGTTGTGGCTAGTAGCTAGTTCAGTGAGTGAACACCCCCTGGGTTGCTCCACCTTCAGGAATAGCATCTCCAGATTGCTATTGGCTGCGCTCTGTAAGGGATGGCTGGGTCATAGAGGTAGAAAATAACAATAGAGGTGACCCCACCCCATTTTTACGCCAATCTGTAGCGACCATTATCTGTAGGTAGATCAGAGAAATGGAAATTAACGGAGAACGAGGCTCACCTCTGTCAAAAATGGCTTAATCATGTGAAAATGTCCATCAACACACTATACAAGGACAATAGTTGAAGTGTGTTGCTAACTATGTTCATAAAAGATATTATTTGATTTTTAAATGTATTTTATAGACTCATATGATTTCGGTAGATATTTAGCCTGACATTTCAAATCTGGTCTTTGATTAATGTGTTACTTCATATTCACACAGTTTTAGTCAATTTTTTGACAGGGGTGGGCGTGTTCTCCATTGACTTGCATTGCCTGAAGGTACCTACTACCTACGGAAGTTGGGAAGCTCCATCTGCCATTTCCCAGTGCTACCGCAAATTGCTGTGTCCTCTCTCTAGTGTTATTGTCTACCTATATGGTTTGGCCCCATAAAAATTGAGCTTTGTGACCCAGTCTAGTGGCGCAAAATAATCGAAACGCTACTCAAATTGGGTCTTATTTTTTCTGGCTTCGAACTGAATATTAATATTTCAGGACAAAAAATTATAAAAAATCACAAAAATTATAATGGTAGAAAACTCCATTGACACCCATTCATTTTGCACTTAGGTAGGATTAGGGTTAGCCAGTTGTGGCTAGTAGCTAGTTCAGTGAGTGAACACCCCCTGGGTTGCTCCACCTTCAGGAATAGCACCTCCAGATTGCTTTTGGCTGCGCTCTGTAAGGGATGGCTGGGTCATAGAGGTAGAAAATAACACTAGAGGTGACCCCGCCCCCCTTTTTACGGCAATCTGTAGCGACCATTATCTGTAGGTAGATCAGAGAAATGGAAATTAACGGAGAACGAGGCTCACCTCTGTCAAAAATGGCTTAATCATGTGAAAATGTCCATCAACACACTATACAAGGACAATAGTTGAAGTGTGTGTTGCTAACTATCTTCATAAAAGATATTATTTGATTTTTAAATGTATTTTATCGACTCATATGATTTAGGCAGATATTTAGCCTGACATTTCAAATCTGGTCTTTGATTAATGTGTTACTTCATATTCACACAGTTTTAGTCAATTTTTTGACAGGGGTGGGCGTGTTCTCCATTGACTTGCATTGCCTGAAGGTACCTACATACCTACGGAAGTTGGGAAGCTCCATCTGCCATTTCCCAGTGCTGCCGCAAATTGCTGTGTCCTCTCTAGTGTTATTGTCTACCTATATGGTTTGGCCTCATAAAAATTGAGCTTTGTGACCCAGATCTAGTGGCGCAAAATAATCGAAACGCTACTCAAATGGGGTTTTATTTTTTCTAGCTTCGAATTGAATATTAATATTTCAGGACAAAAAATTATAAAAAATCACAAAAATTATAATGGTAGAAAACTCCATTGACACCCATTCATTTTGCACTTAGGTAGGATTAGGGTTAGCCAGTTGTGGCTAGTAGCTAGTTCAGTGAGTGAACACCCCCTGGGTTGCTCCACCTTCAGGAATAGCACCTCCAGATTGCTTTTGGCTGCGCTCTGTAAGGGATGGCTGGGTCATAGAGGTAGAAAATAACACTAGAGAGGACCCCGCCCCCCTTTTTACGGCAATCTGTAGCGGCCATTATCTGTAGGTAGATAGAGAAATGGAAATTAACGGAGAACGAGGCTCACCTCTGTCAAAAATGGCTTAATCATGTGAAAATGTCCATCAACACACTATACAAGGACAATAGTTGAAATGTGTTGCTAACTATGTTCATAGAAGATATTATTTGATTTTTAACCCTATTCAGACTGGGCTTTTTTGGCATTCCTGGGCCTGGGGGGGGGGCTCTTTTGACCCCCCCCTCATAACTCATGAACGGAATACGGTATGACCACCAAACTTTGGGGAGATGATCTACATATGGACATCTATGACTGACATCATTTTTGTGTCATTATCTGGTATTATGACGTTATTATGACATCATCTTATTATAATGCCTAAAATCTCGCCATAATCATATAATCATTAAAATTTAAGTTCATTACCTAAATTTGATGGAAAATACATTCAGACCACTTTAATGCTCACAAAGATGTCTGATGCTAATGGAAATAACAAAAAAGTATGAAAAAGGAACAATAATGAGACTTAGATTAGTGATTTTTGGTCAGACACACCTGTCAGAAAACCGTTGCCATGGCAACGGCAAAAATTATAAACTTAATCTTTTGGTACTAAACTGTAGCCAACAAAATTTTAGGAAAAGTCACCAAGTTTCGTAGTCATAGCTTAAGTCGTTAAGGAATTATACGACATCAAAGTTGGTGCGGGCACTTTTAGCCCCCCCCCCCCAGTCTGGATAGGGTTAAATGTATTTTATCGACTCATATGATTTAGGTAGATATTTAGCCTGACATTTCAAATCTGGTCTTTGATTAATGTGTTACTTCATATTCACACAGTTTCAGTCATTTTTTGACAGGGGTGGGTGTGTTCTCCATTGACTTGCATTGCCTGAAGGTACCTACATACCTACGGAAGTTGGGAAGCTCCATCTGCCATTTCCCAGTGCTGCCGCAAATTGCTGTGTCCTCTCTAGTGTTATTGTCTACCTATATGGTTTGGCCTCATAAAAATTGAGCTTTGTGACCCAGATCTAGTGGCGCAAAATAATCGAAACGCTACTCAAATGGGGTTTTATTTTTTCTAGCTTCGAATTGAATATTAATATTTCAGGACAAAAAATTATAAAAAATCACAAAAATTATAATGGTAGAAAACTCCATTGACACCCATTCATTTTGCACTTAGGTAGGATTAGGGTTAGCCAGTTGTGGCTAGTAGCTAATTCAGTGAGTGAACACCCCCTGGGTTGCTCCACCTTCAGGAATAGCATCTCCAGATTGCTATTGGCTGCGCTCTGTAAGGGATGGCTGGCTTCTTGACCACGGAACTCCTTGCACTGATTGCTCACGCTGGTACAGCTGCTGCTTCTGGCAGTGCAGATTGATTGAGGCGATGATGTTCTAGGACACTTTCAATGGAGCCAGAGTTTCTCTTGTAACACGGTACACGTCCTTGCTCAGATACTGGGCCTTGGCAACGTCTAGACCTGCAGGAAAACAGGATGTTCTCTTCATTGCTCGCTGTGAGATCTTATACCTACAGTGTGTACGTACGTACAATGGCCCTTCCATCAAGCTGAGCATGGCTCCTGTTCAGGGAAGCACACAACCGTGTATTTATAGTGCTCACTCTTAAATGCTCCAGGAGTGATTGTGTTTGTGTGTGTGTTCGTGTGTGTGTGTGTGTCTGTGTGTGTGTGTGTGTGTGTGTGTGTGTGTGTGTGTGTGTGTGTGTGCGTGCGTGCGTGCGTGCGTGCGTGCGTGCGTGCGTGCGTGCGTGCGTGCGTGCGCGTGTGTGTGTGTGTGTGTGTGTGTGTGTGTGTGTGTGTGTTTGTGAGCGTGTTTATGTGTATGTGTGTGAGCATGCATTTATTTAAATGCACGTTTTGTTAAAAATAAAAGTTTGGGAGAAGCGTAATGAAATTTGACAGGTCTAAATTAACACCTGCACTCTATTCCCTGCTTGTCTGTCATTCGTCTGTTTTCTGCACGTTAAGACAGGCACATCTACCTACCCACCTGATTCTCATTCTCCGCTAAGCCATCATTCAACGGATTCGTAAGTGCAATGACAGTTGGCTCACCCATCAATTATCAACACCGCATTTATTCCCCGCTCACCTGCTCCAAGTCAGAAATTCGCTTTCTCGCTCGTACCCACCATCCGCCCCGATCACCCCTATCTTCGTCATCTCGATCGTTTTATCCAGGATTCCGCCCTCGCGCCTCCTTGGTTCTGCTTTGTCTCCCAATAACCGGCATGGGGGTGTCCGCTCAGAGTTCGCACATATTTGCGGGCGCGGGTTTGTCCGAGCTCTCAGTTAGAGCCCCTTACTCCCGAGCCCAAACTTGTTTTTTAAACATAGCCAACATCGGGCTCGGCAGTAATTTCAGCACCATGGCCAGCAACCTTGCCCAATTCACTATTTTTGTTATTTGCTTTTAACTTACGTTCCTTAAGTGCAGTGGTCCAGCGACCCCGTAAAGCACTTTCATGATTCCTCGAGTGCAGTGGTCCAGCGACCCCGTAAAGCACTTTCATGATTCCTCGAGTGCAGTGGTCCAGCGACCCTGTAAAACACTTTCATGATCGGTTTGCCGTGCTGACAGCTGTTCTCCTGCGAGAAACCCACAACCCACGAGAAGCCCGAGAACGAAACGAGAACGAAGATGCATGCATACATGGGCTACTGAATTGTAATTTCAGATAGCACACTTATGAATAAGATTTAGGCGGAAGTGGACTGCAATGACATGTAAAAATAACATATCAAGGACTGTCAAACTTGTATAAGGTAGAGGAAATCATACACTTCAAACGCCTTGAAGCTTAGACATTGTAGCCTATAAAAAATATTAAAAATGCAGCCTTGTGTGCCTTGGACTTCCTACAGCAATGAGCACCAAGGAAAAAAGGTGAAAACCCTGAAGCACTCTGAATTCCTGCTTGTTTTCTGACATCTCAAGGACAATTGATAGAAGTAACATGCACAATGTCCATTTTACATGGCATGCCCTAGGTCCTACAAGTGTGTTCCATTTTATTCATAGCTTTCATACCTTTTTTCACAGCATATTATTCTACCTCGATCGACAGACTAAAAAAGTCCATTTGAACACTGAGCAACACAGGTTGGGACCTTGAGTGATTGTTCGGTTCTTTCTTTCTTTCTTTCTTTCTTTCTTTCTTTCTTTCTTTCTTTCTTTCTGATTTTGTCCTCAGAGTTACTGTATGGAGGCATCAGTGGGACGTCCAATAAGCCCTGTATGCATTATGCATGCCTGCCTAACTAAACACAGCTTAGGCCGGAGACGTGCGGTATAGATCTGTGTGGCTTAGCTGAGTGACAGTTGAGGGCTTGTGGCCAAATGTTTACATTCGCTGGGAGGGTAAACAGTCAGGGATGGGACGGCCTAGGCGGGCAAGCTGGGCAGGGCAGGGCGGGTTCGGTGGGGCACTATTGGTACAAATCAGTGGTGGTAAGGTTTGCATAGTGCCTGCAGACACACGCAAACACACAAACAGACATGTGCAAGAACGCGCACACACACACACACACACACACACACACACACACACACACACACACACACACACACACACACACACACACACACACACACACACACACACACACACACACACACACACACACACACACACACACACACACACACACACACACACACACAGATTTAAGAATAACACATAGGGTACTGCCAACTGAGATTTTCATAGCGAAACATGCATATGAATTCATGCATTTTATGAATATTGTGTGACTGCTTGGATTAATGTAGTCCTCTATGAGACTACTCATGAAAACAACTGCTGTTCTGCACAGGTCTATTTAGGCACAGACTTATGAAGACACAGCAGCCGTGCCATGCATCTTTATGCCTGCATCTGCCTTTGAAAGCTTTTTTGGGCAATGTGAGTGCAATTAGAGGGACAGGGAAGCACATTTGGGAGCAGCCGTGTTGGTGTGACAAGAATGAGAGTGGTGTGTGTTTTGTGCTGCACTCCTTTACTCCTCTCCTCTCCTCTCCCCTTTACTCCTCTCCTCTCCTCTCCTCTCCTCCCCTGCCCTCTCCTCTCCTCTCCTCTCCTCTCCTCTCCTCTCCTCTCCTCTCTCCTCGCATCACCTCTCCTCTCTCCTCTCCTCTCCCCTTTCTCCTCTCCTCTCTTCTCCTCTCCTCCTCTCCCTCTCTCCTCTTTCTCCTCTCCTCTGCTTTCCCCCCTTGCCCTCTCCTCTCCTCTCCTCTCCTCTCCTCTCCTCTCCTCTCTTCTCCTCTCCTCTGCTTTCCCCCCTTGCCCTCTCCTCTCCTCTCCTCTCCTCTCCTCTCTTCTCCTCTCCCCCCTTGCCCTCTCCTTTCCTCTCCTATCCACTCCCCTCTCTCCTCTCCTCTCCTCTCCTCTCCTCTCCTCTCCTCTCCTTCTCTCTGTGGGCATGCAGTAATGGCGGCGGGAGCAATTAGACTCAGGCATATTTAGGGACAGCCCTGGGGGAGTGCTGGGGCCTAGCTGAAACTCCATTAAACGGGGGTCCCACTGGATGCGGCAGCCAGATCGATAGGGCCGAACTGTCACCTTTCATCAGCGCCGCTGCTTCACATGCAAAACACAGATGTGCACACACGTGCACACACACACACACACACACACACACACACACACACACACACACACACACACACACACACACACACACACACACACACACACACACACACACACACACACACACACACACACACACACACACACACACACACACACACACACACACACAGACACAGAGTGTGTGCGTAGATAGATGCAAAAAAGCATTTCAGCCTCCTTTGCCCTATTCAAATTAGCATAGTGAGTAGCTTAGGGATGTGAAAATACTGTTCAACAAAGGACACTTGTACATCCACTTGCACACACAGAAAGACACAGACACAGACACAGACACACACACACACACGCACACACACACACACACACACACACACACACACACACACACACACACACACACACACACACACACACACACACACACACACACACACACACACACACACACACACACACACACACACACACACACACACCACTTTTCCAAGGCTAGTTATGAAGGCGCAGTA
>NC_085867.1:34493594-34501094 GCF_034702125.1 Engraulis encrasicolus | reverse complement strand
ATATGGATATGTTTCGTGGCGTTCATATATGCGGATGGGATTGCTCATTATTGAGAAGACGGGGGGCTTGTCAGACTTAGCTTTGTGATAGTGAGAAAAAGTCCGCTGACGACCAGGATTTCTTTTGCTCCCAAAATTTATTTTAGCGTGACGTTTCGGGTTTTACCCCTTCTTCAGACGTGACAATACATAGAAAGTACACCCCATATATACAAATACCAGGTGATCACATGATCCCATTGCAGGTGTTAACAATTGCTATGAATAAATTGGCTCACAAGTCCCACCACTCATTACTCACAGAGCTGATGACATCACACATGTTACAAATGACACTCCCCTACACACACACAGGTGACACTATATACATATGTTCATATACAACCGGAAAACCCATAAGGAATGCTAGATTGTGAAAAAAATTAATAAAAATAAAAAATAAATGAAAAAAAGGCAAATATGCCTGAAATACCATTCCCCATTATATACATGTTTGGCAAGATTAGTCAAAAGTGTTGGCACAAGTGAAATTAAGTCCATCACGGGGGCATGTGAAGAGAAGAGAAGTCCTTTTGCACACAGTTTCAGGAGACACCACATCACATATGCATAACGGAGGGCCGCAGCAGTGGAGGAAAGGTTCCCTCTCTAGAGTCACAGGTTGGCGGCAGGAGACACCACATCTAGAGTCACAGGTTGGCGCTGGGAGGCAGCGCATCTAGAGTCACAGGTGGGCGCTGAGGGATACTGTGTCTGGAGTCACAGGTTGGCGCTGAGGGATCTTAAATCTAGAGTCACAGGTTGGCGCTGAGGGACACCACCTCTAGAGTCACATGTTGGCGCTAGATCTAAAGACCAGGAGCTAGTAAGATTGGATTCACAGGAAAGGTCTCAGGTCAAAGTCTTCATTTAACCCTCTAGGAGACAGGGTCCCCAATGTGTATATCCAGAATGCTTCTCTCTTTAGTAGAAGGGAATTCACATCCCCTCCACGACTTGGGCACTTGACATGTTCAATGCCTATGTACCTGAGAGTTGAGACGTTGTGTGAGGCAGCTGTGAAGTGAAGCGCCACTGGACTCTTCTCGTTGTGGTTGCGGATATTCGACCGATGTTCAGCTATCCTGGTTTTCAAGCTCCTGGTTGTTTTTCCAATGTAGGCCAGCCCACAGGGACACCTGAGCATGTAAATGACATTGTTAGTGTTACATGTAATCACACCTTTAATGCGCAACTGTTTCCCTGTGAGGGGGTGATGAAAGGTCTTAGTTTTGATAGTGAAATTGCATTGGGCACACTGGCCACATTTGTAATTGCCTTGGGGAATCTGCCGCAGAAAATGTTCTGGTTGGGGAGGGTGGTGGGCTTTCACCAGTAGGTTCCTCAAATTGGGTGGTCTTTTGAATACCACCCTTGGGGGTGATGTGAAACAGCTTAGAGAAGGGTCAGATGTGACTATATGCCAATGCTTCTGTATAGTTGACTGAAACTCATGGCTGAGCGGTGAATACTGTACTATGCAGTTTACGCGGGCTTCTGTGGCTTTGCGTCTTGTGGTGTGTAAACAGTCTGTTTGGGACATACCGTTGAAGCGCCTCCTAGCGCTTGTGATCCACTCAGGCTTGTACTGTCTGTCTCCGAACCGGGCCTCCAGGTCCTGGGCTTCCTTCTGAAAGTCCTCGTCTTTGCTGCAGAGCCGTCTGATGCGGCTAAACTGTGAAATGGGTAAACTTTTTTTCAGTGGAACTGGA
Source organism: Engraulis encrasicolus (assembly GCF_034702125.1). NCBI lineage: Eukaryota > Metazoa > Chordata > Actinopteri > Clupeiformes > Engraulidae > Engraulis > Engraulis encrasicolus. The sequence continues at coordinate 34,499,343 of NC_085867.1, read as the reverse complement.
TGATATGAAAGGCCGTGTAGGATTGAGTTTTTGTCAGTTGGCTTACGGTAAAGAGTGGTACCTAAGTGTTCTCCATGCCTATACACCAGTATGTCTAAAAAGCTCATTTGATGTTTGCTGTATTCCATGGTGAATCTTAAGTGTGTGTTACGTGAATTTATGTATTCGTGGAATGTTTTGAGCTGACTCTCTGTACCTTGCCAAATAAAGAACACGTCGTCGATGTAGCGTTTCCAGTTAGTGATGTGTTGAAGATGAGGGTTGCATTCATCCCAGATGTGTTGCTGTTCAAAGAGGCCGCAGTACAAGGAGGCGAAGCTCGGGGCCATCTTCGATCCCATGCTGGTCCCTGAGATCTGCAAGTAGAAATCCGATCCAAACATGAAGTAATTAAACTTAAGGACTATTTCAATTAGGTCCACAATGCATTGTGTGGGGGGAGTGCAACTGGGGCGCTGGTTCAAGAAATGTTCGGACGCCTGTAGGCCACCTCTGAACGGTACATTGGTGTAAAGTGACTCAATGTCCATAGTGACCAGAAACATCTCCTCCACAGGCATAGTAATGCTCTGGAACATCTTGATGCACTCAACTGTGTCTTTGATGTAAGAAGGGAGGGAGGTGACTAGCGGTTGAAGGAAATGGTCAACGAAGGCAGAAATGTTTTCTGTGAGAGACCCTATGGCAGCTACTATCGGCCGTCCGGGGGGTACATCTGTAAATGTTTTATGTATTTTTGGAAGAGTGTATAGAACGGGTATCACTGGGGTGTTGACAGTCATGAAAGCATGCTCACGTTTGCTGATGTGATTGTGCTGCAGTAATGAATTCAAATGGGTGTGAATGGTGTCTTTAAATTTCGTAGTGGGGTTGGATGTCAACTTCTTGTAAAAAGTAGTGTTGCCCAGCTGCCTGGCTATTTCACTTTCATAAGCCTGGCGATCCAAAATGACAATCCCTCCTCCCTTATCCGCACTCTGCACAACCATGGTTCTGTCTTTTTGTAGGGCACGGAGTTCGGCCCTTTGTGATGAAGTGAGATTGTCAGCTACCTTATACTCTTTCCTTTTAGACATGATGGTGGTTACATCCTGTTCGACCAATCTGCAATATGTGTCTAGTGATGCATTTCTCCTTTTAGGGGGAATGAAGGTGCTTTTACCTCTGAATGTGGTAGTCGAGTGATCATTCTGCTCTTCGCTGGTCTCTGGGGTTGCTGCGGCGGCTCCCAACTCTGCATTGTGGTCGGTTGGTGTTGGTGTAGCACTGAAACTAGGACGGGAAGATGAATTGAAGAATTCTTTTAGTCTGAGTGTCCTGAAAAATTTTTGGAAGTCAACCATTGTATTGAACTCGTTACAGTGTGTTGTAGGCACAAACGAGAGGCCTTTGCTTAGTGCCGTTAAACAATCTTCCGTGAGATTTTTACTGGAGAGGTTAATGACATTGGTTACCTGTGGCTCTTGGCGTCTCTTCTTTTTTAGCGACCGTCTGCACGGTTTCTTTGTTGTTTGCCTCGTGGTGGTAGGCGTCTTTGTCCTTGGTTTGTTCTGCCCCCTAAAAAAGGACCACTGGTTTGAGAGAAGTTACTGGATTCTGACTCGTATTCATCCGTGGTGGTCATCACCTGCTGGGAAGCGCGCGTGTTGCGATGTCTTCTCGCTGGAGGTTGTTGTACAGAGCGAGTTTTTGGTGTTGGATTTCTCCACTGGTAGACTCGGCCACGTTCGTAGTCCAGTGTGTCGCGTTCGAACTTCCTCCTTTTTGACACTGTGATTTCTTTGGTTAATTCTTGTTTGTGTTGCTCACATTCCTCTAGTTTCTGTTTGAGTATCACTGGGTCATTCACTTCCGTGCCAAGTTTAGTTTTGAGTTCTGAAATCTCGTCGCGTACTGTCGCGAGGTTAGCTGTAACTTCCTGAATCGTCAGTGCCATCAAATCAAATGAGCATTTGTTTAGAATTGCAGTCCATTGATCACAGAAGTTGGAGTTATCCTTACCCATGATTGGGCCCTTATTGATTCGTAAGCCTCTAGGTATTCGTTTGGCTCGCATATAATCACTCAATGTCACTGCATGTAGGAAGAGGCGTGTTTCTCGCTCCTCTAGTTTTTGTAATGATTTCGTAGTCAGACCTGAGTTGCTCTGTGCAGTGGCATTGTTGAAAAAGCGAGTCCTGTAGGATGATCCGTGTGTAATCTTGCTGGGTAAATTCAAACGTGGCAGATGTCGCTGGATCCATTGGATAATAGTTGTATGGCGGTTGTGAAGCTCAAGGTACGGGAGTCAATCAAAGGTAGATGGAGTGCAGAGCAAAGACAGAAGTTGAGGTAATGATGGAAAGCTCGCACATCCACAGGAACGTCTGACCTGGGAGCAGGACCACAAGTGACTTGATGATAGTGAGAAAAAGTCCGCTGACGACCAGGATTTCTTTTGCTCCCAAAATTTATTTTAGCGTGACGTTTCGGGTTTTACCCCTTCTTCAGACGTGACAATACATAGAAAGTACACCCCATATATACAAATACCAGGTGATCACATGATCCCATTGCAGGTGTTAACAATTGCATTTCAGGCATATTTGCCTTTTTTTCATTTATTTTTTATTTTTATTTATTTTTTTCACAATCTAGCATTCCTTATGGGTTTTCCGGTTGTATATGAACATATGTATATAGTGTCACCTGTGTGTGTAGGGGAGTGTCATTTGTAACATATGTGATGTCATCAGCTCTGTGAGTAATGAGTGGTGGGACTTGTGAGCCAATTTATTCATAGCAATTGTTAACACCTGCAATGGGATCATGTGATCACCTGGTATTTGTATATATGGGGTGTACTTTCTATGTATTGTCACGTCTGAAGAAGGGGTAAAACCCGAAACGTCACGCTAAAATAAATTTTGGGAGCAAAAGAAATCCTGGTCGTCAGCGGACTTTTTCTCACTATCATCAAGTCACTTGTGGTCCTGCTCCCAGGTCAGACGTTCCTGTGGATGTGCGAGCTTTCCATCATTACCTCAACTTCTGTCTTTGCTCTGCACTCCATCTACCTTTGATTGACTCCCGTACCTTGAGCTTCACAACCGCCATACAACTATTATCCAATGGATCCAGCGACATCTGCCACGTTTGAATTTACCCAGCAAGATTACACACGGATCATCCTACAGGACTCGCTTTTCAACAACGCCACTGCACAGAGCAACTCAGGTCTGACTACGAAATCATTACAAAAACTAGAGGAGCGAGAAACACGCCTCTTCCTACATGCAGTGACATTGAGTGATTATATGCGAGCCAAACGAATACCTAGAGGCTTACGAATCAATAAGGGCCCAATCATGGGTAAGGATAACTCCAACTTCTGTGATCAATGGACTGCAATTCTAAACAAATGCTCATTTGATTTGATGGCACTGACGATTCAGGAAGTTACAGCTAACCTCGCGACAGTACGCGACGAGATTTCAGAACTCAAAACTAAACTTGGCACGGAAGTGAATGACCCAGTGATACTCAAACAGAAACTAGAGGAATGTGAGCAACACAAACAAGAATTAACCAAAGAAATCACAGTGTCAAAAAGGAGGAAGTTCGAACGCGACACACTGGACTACGAACGTGGCCGAGTCTACCAGTGGAGAGAAATCCAACACCAAAAACTCGCTCTGTACAACAACCTCCAGCGAGAAGACATCGCAACACGCGCGCTTCCCAGCAGGTGATGACCACCACGGATGAATACGAGTCAGAATCCAGTAACTTCTCTCAAACCAGTGGTCCTTTTTTAGGGGGCAGAACAAACCAAGGACAAAGACGCCTACCACCACGAGGCAAACAACAAAGAAACCGTGCAGACGGTCGCTAAAAAAGAAGAGACGCCAAGAGCCACAGGTAACCAATGTCATTAACCTCTCCAGTAAAAATCTCACGGAAGATTGTTTAACGGCACTAAGCAAAGGCCTCTCGTTTGTGCCTACAACACACTGTAACGAGTTCAATACAATGGTTGACTTCCAAAAATTTTTCAGGACACTCAGACTAAAAGAATTCTTCAATTCATCTTCCCGTCCTAGTTTCAGTGCTACACCAACACCAACCGACCACAATGCAGAGTTGGGAGCCGCCGCAGCAACCCCAGAGACCAGCGAAGAGCAGAATGATCACTCGACTACCACATTCAGAGGTAAAAGCACCTTCATTCCCCCTAAAAGGAGAAATGCATCACTAGACACATATTGCAGATTGGTCGAACAGGATGTAACCACCATCATGTCTAAAAGGAAAGAGTATAAGGTAGCTGACAATCTCACTTCATCACAAAGGGCCGAACTCCGTGCCCTACAAAAAGACAGAACCATGGTTGTGCAGAGTGCGGATAAGGGAGGAGGGATTGTCATTTTGGATCGCCAGGCTTATGAAAGTGAAATAGCCAGGCAGCTGGGCAACACTACTTTTTACAAGAAGTTGACATCCAACCCCACTACGAAATTTTAAAGAACACCATTCACACCCATTTGAATTCATTACTGCAGCACAATCACATCAGCAAACGTGAGCATGCTTTCATGACTGTCAACACCCCAGTGATACCCGTTCTATACACTCTTCCAAAAATACATAAAACATTTACAGATGTACCCCCCGGACGGCCGATAGTAGCTGCCATAGGGTCTCTCACAGAAAACATTTCTGCCTTCGTTGACCATTTCCTTCAACCGCTAGTCACCTCCCTCCCTTCTTACATCAAAGACACAGTTGAGTGCATCAAGATGTTCCAGAGCATTACTATGCCTGTGGAGGAGATGTTTCTGGTCACTATGGACATTGAGTCACTTTACACCAATGTACCGTTCAGAGGTGGCCTACAGGCGTCCGAACATTTCTTGAACCAGCGCCCCAGTTGCACTCCCCCCACACAATGCATTGTGGACCTAATTGAAATAGTCCTTAAGTTTAATTACTTCATGTTTGGATCGGATTTCTACTTGCAGATCTCAGGGACCAGCATGGGATCGAAGATGGCCCCGAGCTTCGCCTCCTTGTACTGCGGCCTCTTTGAACAGCAACACATCTGGGATGAATGCAACCCTCATCTTCAACACATCACTAACTGGAAACGCTACATCGACGACGTGTTCTTTATTTGGCAAGGTACAGAGAGTCAGCTCAAAACATTCCACGAATACATAAATTCACGTAACACACACTTAAGATTCACCATGGAATACAGCAAACATCAAATGAGCTTTTTAGACATACTGGTGTATAGGCATGGAGAACACTTAGGTACCACTCTTTACCGTAAGCCAACTGACAAAAACTCAATCCTACACGGCCTTTCATATCATCCAGTTCCACTGAAAAAAAGTTTACCCATTTCACAGTTTAGCCGCATCAGACGGCTCTGCAGCAAAGACGAGGACTTTCAGAAGGAAGCCCAGGACCTGGAGGCCCGGTTCGGAGACAGACAGTACAAGCCTGAGTGGATCACAAGCGCTAGGAGGCGCTTCAACGGTATGTCCCAAACAGACTGTTTTACACACCACAAGACGCAAAGCCACAGAAGCCCGCGTAAACTGCATAGTACAGTATTCACCGCTCAGCCATGAGTTTCAGTCAACTATACAGAAGCATTGGCATATAGTCACATCTGACCCTTCTCTAAGCTGTTTCACATCACCCCCAAGGGTGGTATTCAAAAGACCACCCAATTTGAGGAACCTACTGGTGAAAGCCCACC
>NC_085867.1:34471094-34473594 GCF_034702125.1 Engraulis encrasicolus | reverse complement strand
CTATCTATCTATCTATCTATCTATCTATCTATCTATCTATCTATCTATCTATCTATCTATCTACAGTATCTATCTATCTATCTATCTATCTATCTATCTATCTATCTATCTATCTATCTATCTATCCTTCTCTGTACAGCTTTCCTTCTGCCAGTCTATCTGTCTGCTTCCATGTCGTTGTTCCGACAGTCCATTAGTCAGACATTCCATTAGTCTGACCACACGTTAAAACTTTACCCAAAGCAAATTGAAAATAATGTTCAAAATAATATGAACTAATCTCGACTTATATAATGTCATCTGTCCTCCCTCCAGTAACGCGTCTTTTCCATGTTTTTTCTCCTCCCTCAAACGCGCTGTGCTCAATGAGTCTTTTTCTTTTTCTCTTTCTCTTTCTCTTTCTCTTTGTCTCTTCTCTTTGTCCTTCCATTCCATCCCCTCATCTCCTCAGTGAGTAGCTCCTGTCTTCCACTCTCTCTCATCCTTCCATCTCCTCTTTCTCTTCCTCAGTGAGTAACGCAAAGCAGAACACGATGAAGGAGCTGATGTTAAGAATGACTGTACATTGCATGGCATTACTCTGTTGTTCTTAAGAGTAAATACGAGATGATTGTAATCTAATCAAATATATCCACCTCTCTTTCCCCCCCCCCCCCTCTCTCTGTCTTTTTCACCCCTCTCTTCCTCTCTTTCTCTACTCCCCTCTCCCTCTATTCCCTGTTTCCTGTATTCCCCATCCCTCCATCCTCCTCCTCTTCCTCAGTGACTAACGCCCAGCAGGACACTGTGGAGGAGCTGATGCAGCGGTTCAAGGACAGCTTCCACACCAACGCCGCCATGGACGTGAGCCACTTCCAGCACAACCCACACTCCTCCTCCACCAGCCGGAGGAGAGGACCCAACATCACACGAGGTAACGAGGACGTTCTCACATGTACACACTCTACACACATGTACACACAATACACATGTACACACTCTATGCATGTGTACAACCTTCACACCTGCTCCACCAGCCGGAGTAGAAAATCCAACATCACACGAGGTAATGAGAATGTTCCTTTAATTTACACACTGCACACATACACACTAAACACATGTACACACTCTACACACGTACACACACTACACATGAACACAACCCACACTCCTCCTCCACCAGCAGGACTAGAAGACCCAACATCACACGAGGTAACGAGAACGTTCTCACATGTACACACTCTAGTATCAGAACTGGAGAGAATGAATAAGTCCTGCCCCCAGTCATTTCAATAGAAAATGCTAGGCTAGCAAATTCAGCCAAAATTGAACACATTTTCAGCTTCTAAAATGAGTTTCATGGAGCTCATCTCCTACATCCAGTTTACTCAGCCAATTACGTGCCACGTTACTGACTGAAGTAAGGTTGACCAGAAAGCTATATGGAAGACGGGCATTGGATGCATGGAGGTATTATAAGGTTTTCCATGCTGCTTGACACCTCATTTTCCTTACGGATTAATAAATGTTACTCTATCTACTCTACTCTACTCTATTCTACTGTACTCTACTCTACTCTACTACCTACATGCGTGTACAGCTACAATATGCATATTTACAAGCTATGCACATATACTCACCGTACACAACCTACATACTTTCTCTACTAGCCGATGTAGAGGACTCAACACCAAATGAGGTGACACAATAGAATAGACTAGACTAGACTAGACTAGACTAGACTAGAATAGAATAGAATAGAATAGAATAGAATAGAATAGAATAGAATAGAATAGAATAGAAAAAAATAGAATAGAATATCATGTTATTTGTCATTGTACGGAAGTACAGAACAGATATAAACTGTGCAAAACCCTAGCCGATGGAGAGAGCCAAATTTGACATGCATGTTCAAACTAAACAATAAACATGGACACACTACAGTACACTTTACACATGTACACAACACTCAAAGTTCATCTCTACTCTAGCAAACTGAGAGGAACCTGCATCAACTGAGATAAAAGAAAGTTAATTAAAATTCTGTTTATTTACACTGGACATCATTGACACAAAACACAATTGCATTGGGAGTTACACAATACAATGAAAAATGTTATGTAATGTTTTATTGCCACTATGTACATGTAGACATTTGTTGCTAACAAACAGGAAGGGTCCAATATCATGTCGTGTAAAGAATACAATTGACACTTGACACAGGTGCATGCATTATGCTTATGTGCGAATACAGTGTCATAAGTTTCAATTAGCTCAATCAAAGCTTGCCAAGAAATCAAGTGAAATGAACTAAATGGCAGAAAGAGGCAATGTGGAATATGAAACCCTCAGTATTCATTACAGTGATGTGCCACTATATCAGTTTAGCCTTCGGAGTAGTTTTATCGCTTTTTTTAATCAAGTTTTTTTTTTCTTTCATTAATATTCATACAATATTGCGCTGCATGCTTAAGCAAAGCGGAACTGTATTACAATTTATGATAACTATGGTAATATCAAT
>NC_085867.1:34463594-34466094 GCF_034702125.1 Engraulis encrasicolus | reverse complement strand
TGATTGTGCGCTCTAGGAGATTAGGCCGCGGAAATGAACACACAGGAAATTAAAATGCCTGTTGAAGAAGAAGAGAAGGCAGCACTGGACTCCCAGGGAGAGAGAGAGAGAGAGAGAGAGAGAGAGAGAGAGAGAGAGAGAGAGAGAGAGAGAGAGAGAGAGAGAGAGAGAGAGAGAGAGAGAGAGAGAGAGAGAGAGAGAGAGAGAGAAGGAGAAGGAGGTTGGAGTTAGGGTAAGGGCTGTGGGCCGTGTTTCTAAATTTCTCCACAGCATGCTTGACACTGCAACTTTTTCTACAGTAGGGAATTAGCTCATCTCTTTATCCTTTATCCCCATGTCCTCTCCTCTCCTCTCCTCTCCTCTTGCCAGGGCTGACTCGAGTGGTTTCATGGCATGGCTTTGTCCAGCTGCAGGCCGGCTGCTGCTTAAAGTGATACTGGCCCATTTTTGGAAATGAGCTTATTTTACACCTCCCCTTGAGTTAAATGATTGGGTTTTACCTTTCTCCTGTAGTTTCAACCGTTCTCCGAGTATGGCAGTGCAAATTTTATCTCCATGCTAGCAGTTAACATGGAGTCCTTTGAGACCAGCTGGCGGCTAACTGGTCTCATAGGACTCCATGTTAACTGCTAGCTTGGAAGTCATATTTGCACGGCAGTACTCAGAGAACGGTTGAAAGTATACAGGAGAAAGGTAAAACCCAATCATTTAATTCAAGGGGAGGTGTAAAATAAGCTTATTTCCATAAATGGGACAGTATCCTTAGCAGCAGTTTGAAGGGCAACCTGTATAGCATTTGCTTATTAGCATTGCTGTGGTCTCATGTTATGGGCATTATGTGCTGGAAGCCAGCGGTGGTCTCAACACTGCAGTTCTAGCTGAGGGTCTGTTTCCACGTAGCAGGATATTTTTATATGTGGATATTTCTTTTCTCCTGGTTACATTGGTTTTGGCCTTCCGTTTCCACATAGCAGATGTATACAATCCAGATATAAAAAAGGAGGCTTTAAAAATATCCTATTTTGGGGGCTGAAATGTATCTGTTACAATCATTGAGAGTAAATAGAATGGAGGCCAAAATTCTATTTCATTGTTGAAGCCAAGTTGGAGCCAAGGTTGGACCCAAAAAGACCAAAAAATGGCCAAATCCCATTCATTCCTATGAGAGACATAAAACCCTGTATCTCCCTTAAATGCCACTCCAGGGGGATCATTTTTCGCTCAACTAGTAGGTCCCCTTGCTCTCCAACTTACCAGGGTGGTGATTTTTTTGTGGTGATGTTTTATTTTAGAGAGATATTAAAAGTTAAATTGACCAATGAGCATCAGAACATGGTTTGATTGACCGTTAGAAGTCTTGTTGTTGTCCAATCAGCACCTGCGTTTGGCGTCGCTAAGGTGGAATGTAAGTTGGAATGTTCCCAAATCTGGCTTCAAAGCGTTGAATGGCAAATAGCGTTGATTTGGCGTCCATTCTATTTACTGTCAATGGTTACAATAGAGTATTTATTTTTGTCCACAAGTTGCGTTTACACCTAAACAGGAGGGAAAAAAATACCCAGCTAAAAAATATCCTGCTATGTGAAAACAGTACCTGAGTCCCATAACTAGCCTCTGTGCCCCAGTGGGCTATGGGGCTTAACTCTGTAGATTTGCAGGGCTTCCAATGGTGCTCTTGTATGATTGTGCACATACTCCTGCACGCACGCATGCACAAACACGCTCTCTGTCTCTTTTCTCTCTTTCTTTCTTCTTTCTCTTTCTCTTTCTCTTTTTCTTTTGCTATCTCTCTCTTTCTCTCTCTCTCTCTCTCTCTCTATTTCACACACACACACACACACACTCACACACACACACACACACACACACACACACACACACACACACACACACACACACACACACACACACACACACTCACACACTCACACACACAGACACGTGCCTGCACTGTGTTCAGCATTGTAATTCTAATAAGGCTCGGCTAGCTGGTTACTGTCAGATTCTGTTTTTAATCACAAGTCATTTGGGGATAAGCTTTTTGCTCATATTAAGGGATCTCATGACACACACATTAACACATTAACTACACACAAAACTACACATGCACATGCACATACACATGCATGCACACACACTGACACACTCACGCATGCGCACACACACACACACAGACACACACACACACACACACACACACACACACACACACACACACACACACACACACACACACACACACACACACACACACACACACACACACACATACACACACACACACCTTCTCATTTAATTTATTAATTAGGGGCAACTTAAGCCCTAAGGTCGGCATTTCTGCCGTATTATCAGTTGACCCCTGATGTTCTGCTGACGTCCACCTTGCGCCGTCTAATTAGGTGTGCTTAATTAATGGGAGGAAGCATCATCAAGCACAGAGATAATGAGCATATCCAGGGGTCTTTAATGACCCCCATGGAGAAAAGTAAACAAAGAAGGG
>NC_085867.1:34451094-34458594 GCF_034702125.1 Engraulis encrasicolus | reverse complement strand
GGTAAGAATTCACACATGGGTGATATGACCTCTGAACAGTCATTTCCAATAATAAAATGCAAAAGTAAAAAAAATGGAGATACACCGTTTTGCAAATAAACCCTTCAAATATTTTCTAGTATGGTCCAAGTACAGTCATTTTTTTTCGGGCAGTCATGGGTGAGCGGTTAGGGCGTCAGACTTGCATCCCAGAAGTTGCCGGTTCGACTCCCGACCCGCCAGGTTGGTGGGGGGAGTAATCAACCAGTGCTCTCCCCCATCCTCCTCCATGACTGAGGTACCCTGAGCATGGTACCGTCCCACCGCACTGCTCCCCATGGGGCGCCACTGAGGGCTGCCCCCTTGCACGGGTGAGGCATAAACGCAATTTCGTTGTGGGCAGTGTGCAGTGTTCACTTGTGTGCTGTGGAGTGCTGTGTCACAATGACAATGGGAGTTGGAGTTTCCCAATGGGCTTTCTTTCACTTCTTCACTTTCTGCAGCTAAAAATGGCTATTTCTGAAAATTCAAAATGGCGGACCATGGAGAAGATCCCCCTTTTCATGTATGAAAAGTGCAATATTTCCAGCCATAATGAATACTTAGAATTTGATGGTGTTGGTAAGTATTCATGAAAAAGGCAACATTAGTGAATGGGCAGCATAAATTCTGGAAATAAACAACTACAAATCTCACACAGTGTCCCTTTAAACCAATATGAAAACTGAGCCACTTGGTACCCAATGAAGAGGACATCTTTCACCGGTGCAGAGTGGTATAAGCTGCCAATGAAATACATGTTACGTGTCTGAATAGATATGTAATTGCTGCACCTTCCCAGACTCATTTGCAAAGTACTCTGAATATCTCTGTTTGATCATTTTGTATTAAAAATAGATAAGATTCTGCATACACTTACTGAAATTAATCGATGCTTTTGCTGTAACAATGATTAAACACAAGGCTGTTAAAAAAATTGCTTATTTCCAAACAGTGAATAACCACCGTGTTAATTCTTCCTGGAATATGTATTATCCATTCATTTAATTGCTTCACACATAGTTAATGAAATTAAACTTTATTACTCTCAATATTTCAGTCCAGAATATGTGACAATAAAACCCTTGAATCAATGGGTGGAGAAGGAAGCCGATAAAATAACAAGGTGTAAGAGCAACAGGAATTACCTTTGCACCAATCAGATGGCTCTATTTAAACAGAGCTAGAGAGACTATTGGCTAACTTACAACCAATCCTTCTAAGTCCCTTGCTAGCAAAGTGTAAATATGAAGCACACATAAAAATGCACATCTACTTCAAAGAGTAATGGCTGTAAAAGTAAAGTCAATGTGCTCAAAAACACTTTTTAAAATTATATTTCAGGGCCAATGACCGTTATCAGACGTGATGTCTGTTATGTGTTGTATTCTGGTTCCCTGTTCTCTCACTGCTAGCATAGTGCCAGTGTGTTGTGCCAGTTATGTAATGTAGCATAGCGCTAGCACACTGGGCTGCAGCTATCCGTCATGCCATGGGCTCTCAGTGCCTTGATGAGGTTTGATGATACACACACAGTTATACACACACACACTTACATAAACACACACACACACACACACACACACACACACACACACACACACACACACACACACACACACACACACACACACACACACACACACACACACACACACACACACACACACACACACACACACACACACACACACACACACACTCAGTGCTCAATTCTTGTTTGATGAGGCGTCAATGTGTCCTGCAGAACTCCAGGGTGTTGTGTGCATGTATGCCCCCACCTCCTCCCCATAGCTCTGGCTCTCGTCCTGCTTCTGCCTTGGTCTGGGCGTCTGGTGTGCTTGGACCCCTGGCGTGCTGGCGTAAAACGACCATATGGAGGTATAGGAGTAGGATGCTAGGTTCAAGTTGTCATGTGGCATGATGGAGACAAGCAGTACATGCATCATTTCTTTTTGATGTTTGTCCCTTTTCCTGTTTCTGCTCTGCCCTGGGCATCTGCCGTGCACAGACCCCTGGCGTGCTGTCATAAAGTGACCATATAAAGTAATAAAGTGACATATGGTAGGTAGGCTATATATTGAAAGATGCCTCTTTCATTATAGTGCCGTACTCGTGAGGTAGGATGAACTCACCTGTCATTTACTTTTGATATTTGCTGGTTTAAGTTTTTTTTTTTTGTGGCAGGGTGACATATGTACCTTTCCCTTTTGATGTTTGCCTCTTCCTGTGTCTGCTCTGTTCTTTACTGTGTGTCTGATATATTCTGGCTCCTGGAGCACTGAAATGACAGGATTTTAAAATGAACACTGTGAAGTTCTCCGTGTAGTAGGATGGAGATATGTATATGTCATTCGTTTCATTTTTATTTCTACCCCATTTCCTATATCATTCCCACTCGGACCTGGGCATCTGATTTATACAGACCCTTGGCATTCGGTAGTAAAGTGAGTGATATAAAGAAGATTTGCGTGTTTCATTTCCTTTTTTAGGCTCGACCCTTTTTTGGACCTTTTTGCACTTTTACGAAATCTTCTCCGCTCTGACCAAGGAATCTGGTTAATACAGATCCTTCGTGTGTTGTCATAAAATGACCATATAAATCTGAAACACTCATGTGGTGTATCACACCATATGGAGCTGTACAAGATAATTATTTTACATCATATTACATTACATTACACTTAGCTGACATTTTATCCAAATCAACTTATATACTAATCTACAAGGTATTGGTTACAGTCCCTGTGTGTGTCCCCAGTGTGGGGTTCGGTGCCTTGCTCAAAAGCACGATATGGATGAAAGCCCATTGGGAACTCCAACTCCCATTGTCATTGTGACACAGCACTCCACAGCACACAAGTGAACACTGCACACTGCACACAACGAAATTACATTTATGCCTCACCCGTGCAAGGGGGCTCAGTGGCGCCCCATGGGGAGCAGTGCGGTGGGACGGTACCATGCCCAGGGTACCTCAGTCATGGAGGAGGATGGGGGAGAGCACTGGTTGATTACTCCCCCCACCAACCTGGCGGGTCGGGAGTCGAACCGGCAACCTCTGGGATGCAAGTCTGACGCCCTAACCGCTCACCCATGACTGAAGGAATAGGGAGGGGTAAGGGTGGTAAGGGTACATTTACCCCAGACGTGCTGTCACAAAGTGACTGCATAGTACAGGAGAAGGATGCTCTTCATAAATACTGTTTAGTCATATGATAGGATGGAGACATACACGTGTCATTTCCTTTTGAAGTCCGGACTTTTTTATTGTGTTTGCTCCTCTCTGCTGAACAAATGATGAATGTTCAGTGGAGTGATGTGATGTGGTGTGCAGTGGAATGGAGCATTGAATGGGGTGTCATCCCTTGATGAGGTATCATCCAAAATAAAACAAGAACTGAGGTAGAGAAGAGTAGGAGGATGCTGATTTCAGTAAAGTACCATCATGTCACCACAAGGACAACAGGAGCAATGGATGATGCTCATGTGATAAAATGGGCACATACTTAAATGCATTATGTCCATTTGATTTCTGGGTCTCTTCCTCTGTCTGCCCTGTGCTCAGGCCCCGGTTGTGCTGTCATGAAGGGCATATGGAGCCACTGAGGAGGAGGAAAGGAGCCTGCCCAGTTGAGTGCTGTGCTGTGCACTGGGCTGGGGGCTAGAGCTCTCATCAAAAATATTTAGAGAATTATTGACCCTTTTTCATTAATGTAAAAAATAAATGTCATAATGTCAAAAATTGGGTCATAATACATTCTGCATAGTACATGTGAGCACATACAGTGTTTTGCTTATTTCCTGTGTCTGGCCTGCTGGTGAATCCAGGCCCCTGGCGTGCTGTCATGAAGGCCATATTGAGCCGCAGAGGAGGAGCAAAGGAGCATATCCAGTAGAGTGCAGTAGCATAGACCCAGTCGGCAACTCTGGGCCCTGCCTGCTTGGTTTCCCCCACGTTGCCTAATCAATATGCCAAAGGACTGGCAGTGATTGAACCGCACAAGCATTCGAAGGGGAAAACAATGCAGTTTCATGGGCGGGCCAGAGAAACCGACTGGGTGATTCGACAAATACTGTACGTGTCATATCCTTTTGATGCTTTGGCCTGCTCCTGTGAGCTCAGACCCCTGGCGTGCTGTCATAAAAGTCTTATTACATTACATCACATTACTACGGTGGCCCATTAGTGACACGGAGGATTTTTTTGTAGGGGGGAATGTATGCACTGGAGACTAACACCTTTGCGAGATAACGCAAATCTTTTGCGAGATAACGCAAACCATTTGCGAGATAACGCAAATCTTTTGCGTGATAATGCAAATATTTTTGCGAGATAACGCAAATTAAAACTTACATCTGCGGGTTCACCACTTTGATTTGCAGCACACTTTTTGGTCACCGGGGGGCAGTCTGAACCAACACGAGTACGGCTTTGACACACCACAGCTGTAGGGGTAGGCTATTCAATTCACCACTACTGTTGTTGGATAACAGCGAGAGG
Organism: Engraulis encrasicolus; assembly: GCF_034702125.1. Classification (NCBI taxonomy): domain Eukaryota; kingdom Metazoa; phylum Chordata; class Actinopteri; order Clupeiformes; family Engraulidae; genus Engraulis; species Engraulis encrasicolus. The sequence goes on along the minus strand of NC_085867.1, from coordinate 34,454,072 downwards.
GATGCTGACAGTCAAAAACATTACTACCGCTGGAAGGACGTGCAAGGATACCGTTATTTTATCCATTGTTTTATGTTAAATAAACAACATATTTTAAGAGACACCGTAGCACTTTGCTTTGCGCACGGACACAAGGGGGAATAGGATTTTTTGGACGACACTGCACTGCAGAAGCATGACAGAATTAAGGAGGACAGTCGGGACGATTGTTACTGAACGGTTATTTTCAAAGATTAGGCCTATGAAGCATATGAAGATCATTTTGTCATATCAAGACCCACATGTGAATTATGTAGGCTAATTTTAACATTGGCCTCGATGTTGAAGTCGTTTGTTGTGGTTCTCCCCTTTTAATGTAGCCTAGGCTATAGGCTAAATCAAGGCTATCACAGCCATGCAGAGAGCTTAGACCTGTAACAACCCCGACATTTGGAACTATCCAAAGTGGGCATTCATGGTTAATAGTTTTCTCAGACAGACTCGGATTGGATTGGATGTCAGACTTGTATTAATGTTTCATTGGTTAAGTCTGAACCAACACACGTAGCTATATAGGGCCTACGGCTTTGACACACTTCAGAGCAACCGCTGCTGTCATTCATTCTCACGATGTCAACAATGCCAGGTAAACAATGGCAAAAAAAAGTTTGGGAGCTAGGATAGGAAGGCTATAGGCCTACCAGAGACGATCTAAATTTTAAATTAATTAAATAATATTTGGCTAGTTATAGACAGTCCGTGACTCTGGGCCGTCGGCAAATAATTAAAATAATAATTACCAATTTCAAACAGATGATTGCACGACTAGGCCACTGAGGGAATTTCGCCCCTAGAATGTATTTAGACTTCAACTGTTAAACCCAGCAGCACATGTTCGTTGAGGTCGGACCACACAGACAGGGTTCAAATGACTTTTCTGTTATTGTCTTACACTTTCGTTTTAAAATTTACAAACAGTTGAAATACATTTGGCCTAACGGCTATTGGACACCCGCTACCCCCACATGAACCAAGGAGGCCAAGGTTTTCCCCACTAGTAGTAGGCCTACACAGCACAGCAAACCAAAATTAAGTAATGAAATGAAAATACAAAGCACGGCAAACCCACATCGATACCACTGCACACTTGTGTTTTACTTTTACGCACAGCAAACGAGATCTATTTAGGGGTAACCCGCACGCTGGGCGGCCCAAGTGGTGTGAGGTGAACCAAAAATAAACAAAAGAAAGATACAAATAAACAAAACAACAAACAGAGAACTCTCACTTTCTCCTAAATCACACAAAATAAGAACTGAAAGCAAAGGGGGAAACGTCACACACTTGCGCACGCACACACACACACACACACACACACACACACACACACACACACACACACACACACACACACACACACACACACACACACACACACAGTCACTCTCCAATATAAACAGCAGCCCGCAGACAGACCAACAGGTGGATTCACAGGTACCACGGACAGCGACCGACTGTCTCGAAGTCGCCGGGCAAGGGGCGCAGCGCAAAAAGCCTGGTTCCTATAACGCCAAGTACGAAGTTGGCCTAGTGAACCAATGTGGCCGCGCTTACAGTCGCACCCCCGTCATAGACCAAACTCCACGAAATTGTCCCTCTCTCGTGAAGCGAGGCTCTACACGGGCTCGACTCCCCAGCGGCACCACACACATAAACCAAAGGCATAATTGCCACAAGCACACAAACAATCTGACGGTTCCCTCCGACTCCGAGCAGATTGTGCCAACCTTTTAAAAGCGAAGTTTTAAAACTTCGTGCCAAGTTTTGCCAATTGGTGCCTACTGATCACATGGCGCACCAACGCACGACAGACTTAATGATAAGGCTTAAAGGTACACATCCCATCATGTTCACTGTGAAAAGGTGATCTCGCCACTCTTCACTGATTTTAAACCACTCTTTATTTTGGTGAACTTTATTTGTGAACTTGTGTATTTACTGTGCACCGCGAGGAGCGGGCAGAGCTGGACAGTTGGACACACGCACACACACACCGCTCAGTATCACATTCTCCTCTCCAAGTGCGCACGACACTGCTACACGGGAGCGCGCATCGTTGTGGCAGCATTTTCATCGCGTGATGTCAAGCACTGAAAATGGACATGTGTTGAGTCTGTGGGCAACGATGGGCAATGTTTGTCGATATGATTTGTAACCGGCGTTTTGTTTTGGAAAGGTCCTGGAGAAATGGTACGGGTGAATTGTGATTGTGTGTCTGCATTGGTTAATTGAATAATTGCCTGCGTAGTGAAGGGTATGTAAAACCCAGCTCATTGTTGAGAGTGGGCGAGATAGGCGAAGCAGCTGTTTACCGGAGTGAGCTGTCTTCAGACACGTTTGTAAAAAGTAGCTGCTGTTGAGCGCAAGTATTAAGTGTCAGAAGTTTGGATTTGACTTTGATTTTGTATTGAGTATTTTTGAGTTGCCAGTCCAACTTGGGTTTATGTCTATGTTGCCCACGAGCACATTTTGTTTTGAGAAAAATAAAAACGCTTCGAAGTTTAATTACGGTTTCCTGATGTGCCATGGAAAATGAAATGGCTGTAGGCCTACCTTTTCTAGGCAATATGGTTGTATTTTCAGTTAACATTTTCATTGGTGGTGTGCCTTGGCATTTTCCCTCGATAAAAGGTGTGCCATTTCAAAAGAAATTGAAAACCAGTGGTAAACAACGGATGGAAATTCTCACGTATGGATGTGCTGTAGAATGGTGGATGAGGTGCATGTGTGTGTGCGCGCGCGTGTGTGCTGGGGGGAGCGCCAGTATGGGTCATACTGGTAGAGCAGTAGTTCTCAACCATTTTTTTTTTGAACAAAAGCCCCCTGAACCTCATCATAAGCATCCCAATCCCCCCTTGATCCCTCCCAGCGCCCATTGGTTTTAAAATATATATATAATGGACTAATTGCCCCCGATCGCAATAAGCACCAACCCTATC
>NC_085867.1:34423594-34436094 GCF_034702125.1 Engraulis encrasicolus | reverse complement strand
CCATTTGATGCCCACAAACACACACACACATTCCATTGCTCCAGGATATGCTCGTACTTCTGAGGTATTATCCCTGAGTTCCCATCACATATGTTAATGCTGTTTTTCAAAATGCAATTAATTCCAAGGGCTGGCTCTGTATACAGAACATTCAGTGTTTTCTCTTTGACATTCTGCCTTTGCCTGTGTCTGTCTTTATTTTGTCTTCATTATCTCTCTCTTCTTATTATTCTCTCTCTCCCTCTCTCTCTCTCTCTCTCTCTCTCTCTCTCTCTCTCTCTCTCTCTCACTCACACATGCAACATGTGCATCTGAGGTGTTCCTGCGCAGTCTGTCCCCCTCAGGTCTCGAACTCGTTACCTCCTAGTCAATGCATTGGTTCGGGTATGGGAGGCACAACACGATACTGCTGAGCGAAAGGACCCTTCCGATAGGTCAGCGATACCACTACTGTATGAGGCTTCGGGAGGGAGGTTTACATACTTCCTTCACCACACTCTGCTAGTTGGCCTCCGTTACACACACACTTTTCTTATGTGTTCCTTTTTTGTCCTTCCTCTCCTTTCTCTCATCTCCATCTCTTTCACTTTTCTGTTCTTTTTGTTTCCTCTCTTCTACCTTTTTCAATCCGTGTTTCTCACATCTTTTTGAATTCCTCCTTACTTTTCTTTGCCTTTTCTCCGTGTCCTTCTTTGACTCACAATTGGTTTGAAGGTTTTTACCTCGCTCACCCCCCCACACTCCGTACGCTCTCACTTTTTTCCCCTTCCGAAGGCATTTTATTCAGCCAGTCTCTTTCATGGGCGTTTGAAGTAGATTGCCTGACGCAAAACACAGCCTCAACCTTGTGGAGCACAGTTGCCTTTGCCTCTGTTTAGTGGCTCCCTTTTCCCTTCCTCTTTGCTTTGCTTTGCTAGCGTCTGATCTCGCCATCCATCTCTCTTCATCAGCGCCTTATTGCATTTGCAGACCTTCAAATGAGGAACACAGAGTGGGGAACAAAAGTGTTTGTGTGTGTTTGTGTGTGTGTGTGTGTTTTTGTGTGTGTGTGTGTGTGTGTGTGTGTGTGTGTGTGTGTGTGTGTGTGTGTGTGTGTGTGTGTGTGTGTGTGTGTGTGTGTGTGTGTGTGTGTGTGTGTGTGTCTGTGTGTGTCTGTGTGTGTCTGTGTGTGTGTCTGTGTCTGTGTCTGTGTCTATGAATGTGTGTGTTTGTGTGTGCAAATGTGTCAATCTTAAGATTGTGCCCTTGGGCATGTATAAATGGCCTCCAAAAAGGCACACATTTGTAACAAATTGCTCTGTGCACTTGGCGATATGTTTACTCTGGGGTTCTAAGTAAATTTTCTCCCTTCCAAATAAAATGGATAGCTGAGAAAAAAAAGCTATTGGCTATTTAGGTGCATGCAGAGTCTTGGGCAGAAAAGAAAAGTGAAATCGAGCCCCCATGACCAGGTGTAGACTAATCAAATAGAAGATGTGTTAAAGTGGGCTCAAACTAGACAAGCGGTGCGATTCTCGGCTGAAGACCCCCCTTATGACAACCTGTGGAACGTTACTCCACGACATCGGAAGCAGTTGTCAGGCAAATTTTCTCATGTGCGACGTTGTAAGGTAGAATTTTGCCCACTCAAAGAGTTGCTGACCACAAATTGTAGATATCAAACACTGTTTGACGTTTACGATTAAAAATAGAATGTCGGGTATTGTCTCAGTCTTTACGTTCAGACAGAAGTTTGACAGTTGCGATCTGATGTGATTTTAAAATTGTTTCATCTCCAACATGTGTATTTACCTGCTCCACAGAAGGGATATATTTTCTTACATTTCTGTTCCATACATCTCCTCTACTGTTGCCCTCTGACTGGTCACTCTCTGTGCCTGAGACTGCATTTTATTGTCTCTGATTTCAAATGCATCAATACATAACCTTCTTCTTCTTCTTCTTCTTCTTCTTCTTCTTCTTCTTCTTCTTCTTCTTCTTCTTCTTCTTCTTCTTCTTCTTCTTCTTCTTCTTCTTCTTCTTCTTCTTCTTCACCTCTTCTTCCTATCCCTCTTTACATTTAGGCTTTCATCTTTCCATGTCCTGCTTTGTATCTCAACATGTTTTATTCTTTTACCATTATCCTCCTTCCTCCTTCCCTTTCTATTCTCCTCCCCTTATCATCTTCTACTTCTTTACATCCCTCTCCTGTTTTCACTTCTTTCTGCCCATCTTCATCTCTCTTCTGCTACTCTTCACCTCTCATGCACCCCCGCAATAACCTCACACACTGTCTGTGCAAACACACTGTTGAACAGAGCAAGCTGAACCGTCAATAGCCGGGGGGATATTGCAGAGATCTCACCCCTGCTGAGAGAGAGAGAGAGAGAGAGAGAGAGAGAGAGAGAGAGAGAGAGAGAGAGAGAGAGAGAGAGAGAGAGAGAGAGAGAGAGAGAGAGAGTGTGTGTGAACGTTTGAGTGTGTGTGTGTCTGACACTATACTAGCTTCCTCCTGACCACGGAGAGTGAACAGTGTTGTACAGTGATGTCTGACTATTTAGATGCTTTGCTTTCTCCTGACTGCCACTGAAGCCACTGGACACTGAAGGCTTGCTTTGTTTGTGTGTTTGTGTGTGTGTGTGTGTGTGTGTGTGTGTGTGTGTGTGTGTGTGTGTGTGTGTGTGTGTGTGTGTGTGTGTGTGTGCGTGTGCGTGTGCGTGTGTGTTTTGGTGTGCGCGTTTGCTCTTGAGCACTAGTCGTCAGGCACTGAATGCTGCCTTACCGGGCTAATACACCGGCCGCGACAACAGCGAGGCGAGCGACGGAAGTAATTGACTTTGTATTGAGTCGCTCAACAAAAGCGATTCTGGAGACTAGATGCGATTCGCACGCAGAGAGCGACAGTTTGTAGTTGAACTCTTGGGAATGTTAGTGACCACAGCCAATGGGAGTGTTTGAATGCTCGCGTTCTGCTTGTAACCGACATACTCTAGTCACTTCACTCGCTCGTATCGCATGCTGCTGCACAGAAGCGATTCTCTGTCTCTTCAATCGCGTCGCGGCCTGTGTATTCGCCCAGTTATAAGTGTGTGTACTGTGTAGGAGGACTGCTATTGACCATCTGGTACTGTCTGAATGGGATAATGGATGGATTTATAGAGGGACGAGGATGCAGCTCAATGCAAAGATCACTCGCTGAATTTGTCATCAGAGTAATTCACTCATCTGTTGCCGAATGTCTCCTTTGAGTCCAGGGAGTCCTTCCTGCATAGAACAGGAAAAAAAGGGTAACACTTTACTTAAATCCCATTCTACAGTGAATTATAATCATATTCATAATGAATTATAAGGTGCATCATAATTAGTCACAATGCATTATGGGTGCACTCATAATGCTTCATGATGTATTTTATCAACAGTTATAACTATAGATCTAGCTTATTATGCTCTATAAATACAAGGGTGTTAATATATTTATTTATTTACACTACCGTTCAAAAGTTTGGGGTCACCTTCATTTTTCCAGTTATTTGTTTGCAATTCAAGTCTTCAACATCTTTTAAATAGCTTGAAATTGAATAATGGAAGGTAGTGAACAGCCACAGGTGAAAAAAGGTTTGATTACCCATAAAATTGCTTAAACTGGACAGAAGAGTGAAATCTAACCAAGCTTTTTCACCCATTTATTACATAGAAATACGTGTTTTAGTCCATTTTTCTACAGACATATCTTTAGTTTATCAGAGAATGCATGGAACTATTGGAAAGCTCAGTGTCTGCCTGTTCCAATGGTAGGTGTATGATATTTGTTGAGTTGTCACCTCGTCCACAAATTCAAGTCAAAGTAGCTGCATGACTTTCTAGCCATCAGAATGAAGCTACTTATGAATGCACGATCCATTGTCTCAGCGATGTTTTAGTGTGCAAGCCAGTGCCATACATCGTTGGAAAGTGTAGATTCTCCTCTTTCAAATGATGTGTATATCATCCGGCATTGTATGGACTGACAGAAGCAGACATCAACTTTTGCATGCATGGGGCTCATAGAGCTCATGGGCAATTCTTGACCTCATCTCATCCCGGGAATGAATCTGTAGAGTCGTGACTGGCTACTATTAATACCAACGGAGTCTTACCTTTGATTAGTACACCAGACTAGACACTACCTTAGTAAAGGTACACTTTGATTAGTCAAAAGTTAGTGATACATTTTGGTCTATTCTATGCATTGTCTATACAAGTAAATCCATTCAACAGTTTTCAGGTTTCAGGGAACAATAACTCTATACACTGATTTTATACTAGAACTGAAATTGAAAAGGAATAAGCTTAACTGTCAGAAAGAAGCATTGTGGGAGGAAAGTGTGGTGACCCCAAACTTTTGACCGGTAGTGTATATATTTATTATAACGCATTATAAGCTAGATGTATAGTTATAACTGTTGATACACTGCATCATGAAGCATTATGAGTGTAGCCATAATGCATTGTGACTAATTGTGATGCACATTATCATTTAATTATGAATATGCTTATAATGCAATATAGAATGGGCTTTAAGTACGCGAACACATACATACATGCACACTCACACACGCACGCATGCATAGACACACACGCACGCACGCACGCACGCACACGTGGACACACATGCACACACACACACACACACACACACACACACACACACACACACACACACACACACACACACACACACACACACACACACACACACACACACACACACACACACACACACACAGATGTTTTGATGAGTGAAAGTTTCCCAACTGCCACCAGACTGCTGTTGCCATGACCCTGTTGTTGTGCAGGGTGACAGTGAGTGTTCTATGGTCCGCTCAGCTCTGCTCCGTGGTGCACAGTATACAGTGAGGCCACATGAGCATTCACAAGCGAAAAGGTCACATCCCCCGAAGGTGCCTTGACAGGTTGTTTTTCATAGACAGAAAATGGCTCCGGCTCCATCTCCTCTAAAGGTGCCAGATTTGAAAAACGGTATGCAAAAAATAAAAAGGCCAGCCAAAAAAAATGTTGCTGCAAAGCTATTCATACGTGCCCGTAAATGTTGCTCTGCGCTCAAAGAGTGCAGCTCCGTATATAAGACAGGAGGAGCAAGATGAGACAAGCCAAGTGCATTTTGTACAAACACAACTGATGCGCACGCGTGTGTGTTTCTGTGTGTGTTTCTGTGTGTGTGTGTGTGTGTGTGTGTGTGTGTGTGTGTGTGTGTGTGTGTGTGTGTGTGTGTGTGTGTGTGTGTGTGTGTGTGTGTGTGTGTGTGCTTGTATGTGTGTGTGTGTGTGTGTCGTGTGTGTTCTCTTTTTTATCCGCTAAAACCTTACTAAAGTGGCAGATTCCAGCATGTTCCATTTGATCCATTCTGACACCCGTTTCCAAGCATTTTATAGGCGATGGTCTTTCTTGTGAAAATTATGACAGGTTGCTAGCTAGACTTCAAAGACTCTCAGAGGTGCTGTTTCGTCTTTTTGCCAGTAAATTCATGTTTATCATCTAAACACATTAGCATGCTCTCCCTTTTTTCCTGTTATTCCTCCTTACTTCTCTCTCTCTCTCTCTCCCCCTCTCTCTCTCTCTCTCGCTCTCTCCCTCCCTCTCGATATTTGAGGAACTTGCGTGTCGTGTCAGTAGTGAAGGGATGGTGGATTTAAGTCTGGGTTTTTTTAGCCTTGAAATAACGTTTCCAAAATAGTGGTTCTTCAAATCCTAACAGGGTGAGTGACATTTCACAATTCGCCATGCCTGCATGCAAGTCCGTAACTACCATTGAGGACACAGAGGTTTCTATTTTTTTTATATAAATAGAAATATATAAAATATATAAAATATAACATTTATTTATACAGACAAATTCAGTCTGTATACGTCACCCCCATTTATCCTCAAGGCAGTGATTAATGAAAAGAGTTTGACTGAAGTGTCTGAAGCATTCTAAATGTACAGTATGCAGTACAGCAGTATTTGACATCGGTATTTGAAAATGTTTGGTTACGGCCCTGCCTGCATGTACCAGATGAGGTTTACAGATCTCAGGATGTTATGAGAAGAGAGTCCGTTTTCCTGCAGTTTTCCATCAGGTCAAAAGCAGCAGCCACAGAGTAACCTGACTCTCGTCAGATGACTGCAGTTTTGCCTTGCTCTACACCAGGGGTATTCAATTAAATGTCAACGAGGGCCAGTTTTTCAAATTTCACCCACTAAAGGGGCCGAACTATACGTATGCATTATAGTTGCCGACCATCATTGAAAAAAAATATGGGAGACTTCATTGAGGGGGGCTCCACCCCCAGAAAGTTTGGCATTTCTTAGATTTAATTTCCTGCATTTTAACGTCCCGTGTCCCATTTCAGCTCTATACAGAAACCATAATTGTATCTCTAAATTCTGAAAAATGATTCTGTATTTCAAGGGGCTTGTGGGGGGCCAGAACCTTGCTGTCCAAGGGCCGCATCTGGCCCCAGGGCCGCCATTTGAATAGCTCTGCTCTACACATACAGCCGGGAACCTGCATCAAGCACATATTTCAGGAGTGGTATATGTCCTTTAAGTATAATTTTCTAACTTAAAAATGTCAAATGTCAAAAATCGTGATACAAACTAAATCAGGTGTATTGTTAGAGCTCTACATTATGCTATTGGAGTGGCTGTTTGCAGGGACGCATCACACACAGAATGACAAATTCAAACAGATTTTTTTTCAGATCATAAAAATATGCACTGAAAAAAAAAACCTCTTTTTGAGTTTGTCATTCTGTGTGCGAGTCCCCCCTGCAAACAGTCTACGTATGGCCTATTTGACCTAAAGGACTTGTTTTAAGAGCTCAACTATTTTTTTTATTTAATTCTACAATAGGAGTGGGCCTGTGGTTCTACAGGCAAAGGAGCCAAAAGGCATCTTAGTGCTGCTTTAAATGTTTAATGAAGTCAGTTCTACATGAACGCCATATTCTCAGCAGGCCGGGAATCTGCGTGGCATATAATGTGGTACATTGTGAAATGATGTGACAATGCATAAATAAGGACTGTTAAACATATTTTACTCTCTCTCTCTCTCTCTCTCTCTCTCTCTCTCTCTCTCTCTCTCTCTCTCTCTCTCTCTCTCTCTCTCTCTCTATCTCTCTCTTTCAGGGAATGCGTTTGGTCGTCAAGGTGACCACAGTTCTGAAGTGGAGGATGAGATTCAGATGAAGTTCTACACGGAACACAGGGGACGACGACGCAGTAAAGGTAAACTGTGAATGTGTGTGTGTGTGTGTGTGTGTGTGTGTGTGTGTGTGTGTGTGTGTGTGTGTGTGTGTGTGTGTGTGTGTGTGTGTGTGTGTGTGTGTGTGTGCGTGCGTGCGTGCGTGCGTGCGTGCGTGTGCGTGTGCGTGTGCGTGTGAGCGTTCCTTGTATGCCCATGTGTGTGTGCATCTGTGAGAGTTTGTTCTCAGCAAAGTAAAATCCCCATCCACTGTATTGCCCTTGCCTTTGCTTTACTCCATGGGCTGCATGCCTTAGCGGAGCCTGGCTGTTGATGAATAAGCCTCGCTCACTGGTAATAGGACAACAAAATGACATTCAATAGAGGGTATTAAGATGCTCCATTTTGCTTTGTTTATTTTCTGTGTTATCAGTTGATGTGGGCCTGCAGTCAGGACAGTTTTATCCCCCTTACTCCCTTTGTTTTCGTTTACTATTCTCTCTCCATCTCTTTCCATGCCTCTTTCTCCTTCTCTTTCCATCCCTCTCTCTCAGTCAGTTGGTCTGTCGGTCTCTCAGTCTCAGTCTCAGTCTCAGTCTCTCTTTCTTTCTCTCTCTCTCTCTCTCTCTCTCCCTCTCTCTCTCTCTCTCTCTCTCTCTCTCTCTCTCTCTCTCTCTCTCTCTCTCTCTCTCTCTCTCTCCCTCCCTCTCTGATGTCTCAGCCCCATTCTTATCAGTCCTCTGCAGTCATTTGACACCTATTCAGTAATAAATATGTCAAAATATGGCACTTTCTATTTCCCAGCTCGCTGATAGGAGAGGGTGCTGGCAGTGCCTAGAGAGAGAGAGAGAGAGAGAGAGAGAGAGAGAGAGAGAGAGAGAGAGAGAGAGAGAGTGAGTGAGTGAGAGTTTGTGTGTGTGTGTGAGAGTGTGTGTGTGTGTGTGTGGTGTGTGCTCGCATGCGTGTGTGTGTGTGTGTGTGTGTGTGTGTGTGTGTGTGTGTGTGTGTGTGTGTGTGTGTGTGTGTGTGTGTGTGTGTGTGTGTGTGTGTGTGTGTGTGTGTGTGTGTGTGTGAATGTTTGTGTGTGTGTGTGTGTGTGTGTGTGTGAATGTTTGTGTGTGTGTGTGTATGTGTGTACGCAAGTGTGCATGCTTGGCTGAATGATTGTGTGTGTGCATGCGTGCGTGCATGCTTTTGTGCGTGCATGTGTGTCTAGTGTGCTTGTGTATTTTTTTTTTTTTGATGTACTGTTATCACCCTTCAACAACCCCCCCCCCCCCACACACACACACACACACACACACACACACACACACACACACACACACACACACACACACACACACACACACACACACACACACACACACACACACACACACACACACACACACACACACACACACTTCCTGGCAGAGGTACTCTTTCCGACACCAAATGCCCTGTGGACTTGTATCAAGGGGAATGCACTGTATTGGTTATTATTGTTTAAAAGTACATTCCTTGTGCTACACAATAATATCTCCCTATCTCCACAATGTTGTGGATAACAGATTTCAAAGCCGATATTTCCCCACTTCGGATTACTACTTCTCAGTTTGTTGTTTTGTTTGTTTTCTTCTTCTTTTCCACACATCCGAGCCCTATTTCTTACAGGGTTAAGAGTTTGTTTGTTGTCTAGGGAATTAACACTTTAAACGTGTAATTTTCTTCATGGTTATGCTCTCATTGGAGCCAGTGTGTGAATGGAAACAGGCCAGGTTTGTAGATGAGAGAATTTCAGCGCTTGACACGTTACTCTGGGGATAGATTCACCGGCAGCTGAACTAGGTGTGTGTGTGTGTGTGTGTGTATGTGTGTGCGTGTGCGTGTGCATGTGCGTGTGTGTGTGCGTGCGTGTGTGTGCGTGTGCGTGTGCGTTTGTGTGTGTGTGTGTGTGTGTGCGTGCGGTTGTGTATGTGTGTGTTTTTGTGTGTGTGTTTGCGTGCGTGCATGGGTGTGTGTGTGTGTGTGTGTGTGTATGTGTGTGTGTGTGTGTCTGCTCGTGTGTGTGTGTGTGCGTACGTGTGTGTTTTAGTTGGCAGATTTTTGAAACCCAGACTAACAACAGCACTGCTTCTGTGTGTGCCTGCATACGGTATGTGGTTTTATGCTGTGTTGTGCGTGTGTGTCAGTGTGTTTGTGTCTGTGCCTCAGGTAGAGTGTACCTTGGAAAGCCTGTCTGAGCAACACTAGTAAACTCATGCTCTCTATAACCTCCTCTCACCTCTCTCTGTTTCCTCAGGTCTCCTTTTGTCTCTCATATCATTTCTTGTTTTCATTTGCTGATCTCCTCCACTTGTAAACAAGTATTCAGCATGAAACTTTGGTTTGAATGCCTGTCCGTGTCTCGTCCTCACCTCACTAGAGATGGGATTTATGGCTCTTTGTCGGGATCCGGATCTTAGTGGCTCGTTCCTTTCAAAGAGCCGTTCAAAAAACTGGCTCTTTTTGCTCTTTTTTAAATTATTTATTCAGTGTTAAGAATGTAATATTTTGACTCCACCACAAGGTCATTTTGCCCAAACAACAACTGATTATTCTGCTGCTTCTAAAGACCGTTTTTGCCACTCCTTGAGGCAAACAATTGTGTTTTTTCTGGTCGAGGTCACGTGCTTAAAATAATGTCGATTGGCTCCCCCAGCTGTGATCCGGTTCCCATCGTTCACTTCAGGGAGCCGTTCAAAAGAACCGGCTCGTTCATGAACGACACACCTCTACACCCCACCTGGAAAGAAACCAGACTCGCCTCGCCAGACAGCCGAGGTTGAGATGTGTCTGTGTTTGGGCTGAGAGTTTTGGCTGGTATTTGATTGCATAATATAATCAGCTTTGCAGTGATCCTCACCCAATATTCCAACCCTCCGGCTACTGCAGATGGATTGCCAGCATCCCAGCCAGGTGTGTGTTTGTCTGGGTTTGGGTTGAGCGTGTTGAGGGGAAGATTGTCATTCATCCAGGTCATCAGAGTCAAATTTAGAGTAGAGTAGAGTAGAGTTGCTTTACAAATACTACTACTACTACTACTACTACTACTACTACTACTACTACTACTACTACTACTACTACTACTACTACTAATAATAATAATAATAATAATAATACTACTACTTCTAATACTGCTACTACTACTACTACTACTACTACTACTACTACTGCTACTACTTCTAATACTGCTACTACTACTAATACTGCTACTACTACTACTACTACTACTACTACTACTACTACTACTACTACTACTACTACTACTACTACTACTACTACTACTACTACTACTACTACTAATACTGCTACTACTACTACTACTACTACTACTACTACTACTACTAATAATAATAATAATAATAATAATAATAATAATAATAATAATATCAATAATGATAATAATAATAATAATACTGCTACTGCTACTACTAATAGTAATACTACTACTAATACTAATACTAATACTAATACTAATACCAATACCAATACTAATACTGATACTACTATCAAGGTACTACAGAGTTTGCTGATAAGGTGCCAAACAGGCAGGCTCGTCCGGGATGTGAACCGGGAACCTCTCGCGTGAGATTAGTTATAGTTATATAGGCCTAGTTATAGTGGCATCTTGCATACATGTGCACTCATTCAATTGGATGTGTGTGTGTATGTATCCGTACATCCGTGCGTGCATCTGTGCATGCGTGAGTGCGTGTGAGCGTGCATACTTTGACAGTGCCACCCCCGTGTATTTAATCACCCGGTGGTTATCATGGAGGTGTGAAGGAAGCGCATGAATTTTAATGGGGTTCACGGGAGGTTAATGGTATCAGGCTATTTTGCGCCGTTACTGTATGAAACACGGAGGCTATTATTTTAATATGAACTTGTAACCCTCCATAATTCAGATATGATGGCGCATCCTGGCGCTCTGTAGTACTTGCGGTCTGTAACCCCTTGCATATTTTAAGATGGTGCAGATACTGTAGAAAGTGTGTTGGTTATACGAATAAATTAAAGAATATGAGAGACAAAGAATTTGTGTGTGCTGTAGTTTGGTGGTCTTTTCTCTTTTACTACGTACAAGCCACTGCTGAGCTTTGTTGACAATATTGTTCAAATTTGATGTAATATGGAGGTTCAAACAAAACAACAAAAACAAGAATAAAAACAAATCAAGATTGGCATATGAATGAGGGCATTATGTATTGTGTTTTCTGTAGAGTTTAGCCCATACTCATGCCATGGTATGGATACTCAGCCGCATTAAAGGACCAGTTCAGTCAATTTCAATATGCTGTTGTATTGCTCACACTACCCTTGACTTGTCAGTAGCCGGTGATGGCACATTTTTCGGCTCAGCCCTTTCCGAGATATTCTAATTTGTTTACATTTTTTGGGTAACACTTTCTATGAAGCCCATATCTATAGCGCATTATGAGCGCATTTATAACAAATTATAATGCACATTATAATTACTTACAATGCATTATGACTACACCCAATAGGTGTCATGATGCTTTATATTAACATTCATAAATAATCATGAATCTAGCTTATAATGCTTTATAAATCCAAGGATGTTATGAGTGTTTGTGACTGGATATAAACTACAGGCTGCCTCATGGGGCTTACAGTACATTATGATGCATTATAGATGTGCATTATACAGTGTATTATAGATGCATCCATGTGAACTTCAATTTACTTAGAGCACACACTGATGACTTATGATCTCTCATGGAACATTATAGCATCTTATGAGCCCTTATGACAATTTATCATCCAGGTCTGTGCATAGAGCGGTATAAGTACTCATAATGTACTATAAGCCCCATCAGGCAGCCTGCAATTTATAACCAGTCTTGAGCACTCATAACACCCTTGGATTTATAAAGCATTATAAGCTACACTCATGGTTATTTATAACTGTTGATATAAAGCATCATGAAGCATTATGAGTGCCGTCATAATACGTTGCAAGTCATTAAAATGCATATTATAACTTGTTATAAATGTGCTTATAATGCGCTATAGATTTTTTTTTCTTTTTTTTTTTACATAGGCCTCCTGCAAATATTTTCCCAATAGGTACCGCTGTTTGCTAGTTGTCTGCTGATGTTGTATAACATTTTGGATGTTTTTGGGAATAAATAAAAATGTTTTTTTTTTAAATGTAAACAAAGCGCTGCCCCCATTACATTGACCAGGATCTCGGAAAAAGGCTGAAGAGAAGAAAAAAACCTCAGGTACTGACAAGTCCAGGGTAGTG
>NC_085867.1:34411094-34418594 GCF_034702125.1 Engraulis encrasicolus | reverse complement strand
CCGTCAACAACCCTGGGAGGAGGAGGGGGCGCTGGAACAGGGGACAGGGGGCTCGAGACAAGGGGTTTGAGTTGGGAGACATGAAACGTGGGATTAATGCGGCGCATAGTCAAAGGTAAACGAAGACGGACAGAGCATGGGTTGATTACCTTGGTTATGGTGAATGGGCCGATGAACCGGGCATGCAGCTTGCGGCAAGTGGGAAGGTCCCGTGTGGAGAGCATCACTCTCTGGCCCGCCTTGTACCTCGGAGCAGGGGACCGACGCTTATCTGCCTGGTGCTTGTAGGCAGCCGCAGAACGCAGGAGTTGACCTCTGGCCCGGGCCCAGGTTTTCTTGCAGCGACGCACAAAGGCCTGAGCTGAAGGAACGGCGACCTCCTCCTCCTGTGAAGGGAACAGCGGGGGCTGGTATCCCAGACAGCAGTGGAATGGGGAGAGGCCGGTGGCAGACGTAGGCAGGGTGTTGTGCGCATATTCGACCCAGGGAAGGGTCTTGCTCCATGACGTGGGGTCTTGGGAGGTCATGCACCGGAGTGCAACTTCCAGCTTTTGGTTTGCCCGCTCTGTCTGTCCATTGGTCTGTGGATGGAAACCTGAAGACAAGCTGGGAGAGGCACCGATTAGTTTACAAAAAGCTTTCCAAAACTGGGCAGAAAACTGTGGGCCACGGTCGGAGACAATATCAGAGGGTAGGCCATGTAGGCGGAGGACATGGACGATCAATAGTTCAGCAGTCTCCTTAGCAGACGGCAACTTGGGCAGAGCTATAAAGTGGGCTGCCTTAGAGAATCTGTCTACCACAGTCAGAATACATGTGTTGCCCTCAGACTTGGGAAGCCCGGTCACAAAATCCACAGCAATGTGTGACCAAGGACGATGAGGGACAGGGAGAGGTCTCAGGAGGCCCGCTGGGGGTCTGTTACCTGACTTGTTTCTGGTGCAGACGTCGCAGGCGGCCACAAATGTTTGAATATCGCTCTTCATGGAGGGCCACCAAAAACGCTGTTCGATCACTGCCAGAGTTCTCTCGGCCCCTGGATGGCAGGCGACCTTAGAACTGTGTCCCCATTCCAGCACCTGAGAGCGAACAGTTGAAGGCACAAAGAGACAGTTAGGGGGTCCATTACCTGGTCCGGGTTCCTGGTTCAGGGCTTCCTGGACGACGACCTCAATCTCCAGCAGGGCTGCACCCACCAGGCATCTTGGAGGAAGGATGGTCTGCAGGGAGTGGGGTTCCGTAGCTGAGGAGAATTGTCTGGACAAGGCATCAGCTTTAGTGTTCTTGGACCCAGGGCGGTAAGAGAGGGAATAATTAAACCGTGAAAAGAAAAGAGACCATCTTGCTTGTCTAGCATTCAGACGCTTGGCAGTACGGAGATACTCTAAATTCTTGTGGTCTGTCCACACAATAAAAGGAGGGCTAGACCCCTCCAGCCAATGCCTCAACTCCTCTAATGCCATCTTGACAGCTAGTAACTCCCGATCCCCAATGTCATAATTTCTCTCTGCAGGAGAGAGGCGGTGAGAGAAGTAGGAGCATGGATGAATTTTGTTGTCCTTGGGAGACCTCTGTGACAGTATGGCCCCTACACCTGACTCAGAGGCGTCAACCTCCACTACAAATTGGACAGACGGGTCAGGAATGGTCAGAATGGGTGCAGAAATGAACCTACTTTTTAGGTCTGCAAACGCCTTCTCAGCCTCCCTACCCCAATGGAAGGAGGTCTTGGTGGACGTGAGTGCGGTGAGAGGTCCAGCCACGGAACTGTAGCCTCTGATAAACCGCCGGTAGAAATTTGCGAACCCCAGGAACTGTTGGAGGGCTCACCTTGTGGTAGGTGTGGGCCAGTCCTTAACTGCCTTGAGCTTCAGGGGGTCCATCTGTATCCTGGAGGGGGAGAGGACAAAACCCAAGAAGGATACAGTATCTCTGTGGAATTCACATTTCTCAGCCTTTACAAAGAGTTTGTTCTCCAGCAGCCGCTGTAGAACTTGCCTGACATGGTACCTATGGGCTTCAAGGGAGGGTGAAAATATAAGGATATCATCAAGGTAAACAAAAACAAAAACATTCAGGAAGTCTCGCAGTACATCGTTGACAAGAGCTTGAAAAACAGCTGGGGCATTGGTCAAACCAAAAGGAACCACCAGGTATTCATAATGACCAGTAGGGGTGTCTTACTAGGTGATAGGCATTCCTTAGGTCAAGTTTAGAAAAAACAGAGGCTCCCTGGATGAGTTCAAAGGCAGTAGACATGAGTGGTAAGGGGTACCTGTTCTTGACTGTGATGTCATTTAGGCCTCGATAGTCAATACATGGGCGGAGGGATCCATCCTTCTTCCCCACGAAAAAGAAACCAGCTCCAGCAGGTGATGACGATGGGCGGATGATTCCCGCAGCCAGAGAGTCTGAAATATACTTCTTCATGGCGTCTCTTTCAGGGGGGGAGAGAGAATACAGACTGCCCTTGGGTGGAAAAGAGCCAGGAAGGAGTTCAATGGCGCAGTCATAAGGCCTATGCGGGGGTAGGGATACAGCTTGGGACTTGCTGAACACAGGCTTAAGGTCAAGATACTCCTCGGGGACATTAGACAGATCAGGAAACTCATCAGGAGCTAAGGAGGGCTGGACAGTGGTGAAAGCAGAGCCCAGGCATGAGGATAAACAGAATGCACTCCATCCCAAAATGCTGTTGTCAGACCAGTTGATATGGGGGTTATGCACAGACAACCAAGGGAATCCGAGAACTATGGGAACATGGGGATTTTTCATGACATGGAAGGAGATCAACTCAGAGTGATTTCCTGAGATTCTTAATGTAACTGGGATGGTTCTATGGGTGATTGTGCCCAAGCTATTGCCATTGAGGGTTAGGACAGAGAGGGGGTTCTCAAGACGGGATAGTGGAATTCCCAGTCTTTGTGCTGTAGCCAAGCAAATTAAATTACGGTCAGCACCTGAGTCAATAAGAGCTTGGAGAGCATAACTCTTGTCCTCATGTAAAAGGGAGATGGAGAGGTAGGTGCGTTGGACAGGGGATGGGTCGGTGGTCGCGCCCGCCAGGCCCCCTATTCTCACTGGTGGGCCTTGTCTTTTAGGGGGCAGGTAAGAGCAAAATGACCCACCTTTCCGCAATAGAAGCAGGCACCTGTGTCTCGTCGGCGTTGGCGCTCCTCAGGAGTAACCCGAGCGCGATCAATTTGCATTGGTTCAGGAGGTGGAAGTTCAGGTGGAGGAGCCTTCACACCCGGTCGAAGATAGGCTGGAGTCTTCTCCCGGTTTCTCTGTCTGATACGAGCATCAATGCGTCCAGCCAGGTCCATTAGTTCTGTAAGCTCAGAGGGTAACTCCCTTGGGACAAGTTCATCTTTCACTGCATCACTCAGGCCATTCAGGAAAGCATCATACAAGGCGTCATCATTCCATTTACATGAGGCAGACAGAGTGCGGAACTCAATGGCATAATCAAAGACAGAACGGGTACCTTGACGGAGGGCCATGATCTCTCTTGCAGCCTCCCTGCCTGCGTGGGAGCGGTCAAATACCTTTTTCATCTCATCAGTGAAGGTTTTGTAGGATGAGCAGCAGGTGGCATTGGCGTCCCAGACAGCAGTTCCCCACTCCCGGGCCCTGCCAGTGAGGAGGGTGATGAGGTAGGCTACTCGGGAACGTTCTGTTGGAAAAGCAAGAGACTGGAGTTCCAGGGTTAAAGAACATTGTGAGAGGAATGAACGGCAGTTGTTGGGGTTACCATCGTAGGGTTGAGGACAGCAGTTCCCCACTCCCGGGCCCTGCCAGTGAGGAGGGTGATGAGGTAGGCTACTCGGGAACGTTCTGTTGGAAAAGCAAGAGACTGGAGTTCCAGGGTTAAAGAACATTGTGAGAGGAATGAACGGCAGTTGTTGGGGTTACCATCGTAGGGTTGAGGAGCAGGCAGCCTGGGTTCTCTGAATGGAGAGGGTGTGGCCGGAGAGGGGGGAGCTGGGCTTGCCTGTGGGGGGGTCGGCTGGGGCTGAGAGGCATTGGACAAAAGTTGTTGCACCTGTGCAGAGAGGGAGTTAAGTTGCTCAGCAACAGTCTCCAGGTTACTGTTAGCTTGAACAATGCCTTGCTGGTGAGTTCCTAGCATGGCTCCCTGTTCCTTTACTGCATTCTTCACCATTTCCAGGTCTGCTGGGTTCATGTTGGCAAGATTGTTCTGTCAGGACCGTGTGGCCTGAAGAAAACTAGGGAACCCAGGAGCAGACTGGAGACAAAAATTCAATCAAAGTGTGTTTATTTCAAGGCAACGGTGCAGACAGGGGTGAGGCAATTTCAACATCAAGGGCAGGCATGGGTCGAGGCATAGGCAGTTCACAGGCAGAGGCACAGGGGGCGTAGGCAAAAACGTAGTCAAACAAGTCCGACAGGCGGACAACAGATGCGTCCGTCTATGCCCGTTCTGAACCTTTTTTGCCCAAACGCCCCCTTGGCCTCCTCATAACCTGTCAAGGCAATTTATCAATAAGCCTACCATGTACTGTATAAGCCTGGATTTGAAAGTACCATAGGATTTCAACAGTGTTGGGCAATTTACTGAAAAACTGTAATGCATTGCTGATTACATGTTACTGTCTTTTCAAAATAATCCCTTACACTACATTTAGCAATGTGGGGACCTAAGGCGAATTTAGCTTAGGGGGGCCATCGGTCCATCCCATATCACATTTTTTTTTAACATAAAATCTCTATTTTTGTTAGGCTATTTTTTTTTTTTTTTAATTACAAACATAAAAAACAGGCAAACATTACAACCCTTTCTGGACAGATTTCAATGAATAGGCTATTTGCAATTTTGCATAGGCCTACATTAAATAAACTAAAATGTGAAATTCTCTTTTCACTTTAATATGAGAGCAGTGATGTCCCCCCCTCACTGAAGTGTTATTTCATGTGTGAGCATGATGCTGTCACCTATTTGAAGTGACGTTGATGTTGGATTTCATGGAATACTTTTAAATGCCGCTTTGGGAAGAAAACAGAGTAGGCGACAGGTGAACTGTATTTCTGTCAAAACAGTGGTTTGCAGGCGTTTGCGTTTTCACGTGGATATTGTCTTCGTGGACCGTAACAGACAAACCGTAAGTTCCATAAACTAATCAATGAGACATTGGCTACGTGTACATGATGTTTTTAAGTCCGATTTAATAAATGCGATTTAAATAGATCGGATTAAGAGTTATTTCGCGATGTGTATACATGGCACTTTCACTTAAATGCGATTAAACGTCTGGGGAAAATAAAGCATTGCGATTGGACTGAGGACGCACGTGCTGAGCGAGCCAAATAAGGCACGGGGGCGTGGTTCAATGCCACCGAGATGCAGGTCATCTTCCCCACGAAAATCGTTGCCTCAGGCGGACTGAAATCACAACATTTCCCCCTTTCTCCCTGGATCATTTACAATGCTACATTAGCTACCCTGTTAGCATAGAAAAACGAGTGGTCAAATGGTAATGTGGAGTAACTTTGTTGTGCTTCATTACTTCGTGGGGCACTTTTACATCAATATATGGAAGCCACAACATTTATAGTCGCTTAGGGACTTTAAATTAAGCAAAACTTTCATGTGAAAATCAACAGGAAGTGCCGCCATGTTTTTCTCACTGGCAAAGAGCACGGTTGGTTTGCACGCATGAGCTCCAGGCCAAAACTGAGCGACTGCCACCTTGTGGACACAAGAGGGAATCACAGGAGGGAATCACAATTCAGAAACGCATCACGGGAGGGAAACACATCACGGGAGGGCGGACGGACGGACGGACGGAGGGACGGACGGACGGACGGACGGACGGACGGACACCAAAGCCTCTTATAGAGATGCGTGGGACGCATCTAAAAACGGTCAGAGTTCAGATCACAGGTAGGCAAAAATGGAATGGGAAACACAAAAATCTTCAAAACATAGGACAGGCACATGTGGCAAAAGGTTTCAAAAAATGAGAAAAACCACAGGCATAAAAAGGGGCAAAAATCCCAAAATTGTCCAAAACTGAGGAAAAGCACACGTGGCAGAATCTCACAGCTCAAAAACTCAAAAGCACTCGTGAAGCAGAAAAAAAGTCAAAATGCACTTCCAAAAAGCAGAACAAAAATTCAGAAAAATACGAGGCAGAAGTCCAGAAAAATACTTCAAAAGCACAGACAAAACTCACGTGGCGTAATGAGGCATAGAACAGGAAAAACTTGGCAAGACATGAACATGATCAGAGCAGAGAACCATTCGGAGTTGTAGGCAACAATCTTGCACTGACAATAGTCCTTGGCTGGGTTTTAAAGCAGAGTCTGATGAGTGAAATGGACGCAGCTGTAGCGAGGCCATGGTTGGTGATTGGCTTCTGGTGGTGAGGTGAAGTTCAGAACATGGCCACCAGATGGCAGCAGTACAGGGAGAAAGTCGGCTAGTATACGCTGGGCCAGTCACAGCATATCGGACTGCAGGGCAGGTCAGGGCTGGGTTGTGACAGTCTGAGGGAAACATTCACAGAGATAGCGACAAATAGATGCCAACACAGAAAACAGACACCAGCAAAATTGAATTTAAATTCCAGGAAATACAGTCTGAATGAGTTATGTAGTTAAGCATGTGCAAGCAAGTGCAATAGTATTTGGATTGCACATGAAAAGGCGTTATAAGCTGTCCTCCTATGCACATACCATACATGCAGAAGGCCTACAAGGGATGGAGGAGGGTATTTTAATTTCTCCCTTCATCTTTAGTAGAAAAAAACAACATTAAAGTGTATGGTAATGTTGGCTGCACAATAACTGTGAATTAAGGCTTACAGAAACGCATTTACTTCAGGGGATGAGTAAGTCAATAAACAGCATTCTGAGCCGAAGCTTTAACGACATTGCCTATAAAAATTTGAACTGGCCTAATGAAAAAGGTGTCAGGGATTCTTGGATTTGCGACTACTAGTAATTTATGCAAACCGTCTTGGCCCTTATGCATATGTACATGTGCCCAGGCCTTCCGACAGTGGGAGACAAAGGGCTATGTTGTTCCGGGCTTCGGGAGATTTGGGTAAGAATTGGGTCCCCTTTACATTGTATGTATTGGGTAGGGGCCCTTTCAGATTACTTTGTCCTGGGCCCAGCAAAAGCTGTCAGCGGCCCTGTGTACATATGCCTCTCAGTCTGATTTATTTGGACCTTAAGTTTTTCTGCGGTGGTGATTGTTGCAATCCACTGCAGCAAGCCCTTGCTATGGGAAATGCAATTGCAACGAGACAGTGTTGACAGGAACGTATGCCGCAACCATTCCACCATCAACCAGGTCCACTCTCACTAAAATAAAATAAAACAAAATGATAAACAAAATGATGGCGTTTGAGCCGCCCCGCACACACACACACACACACTTATGGATACACACACACACACACACACACACACACACACACACACACACACACACACACACACACACACACACACACACACACACACACACAC
>NC_085867.1:34393594-34406094 GCF_034702125.1 Engraulis encrasicolus | reverse complement strand
TGAGTGAATGTGACCCATGTTGCTTTTTTGTATCTGTTTCTAATGTATTATAGAATGTGACCCATGTTGCTTTTTGTATCTGTTTCTAATGTATTATAGAATGTGACCCATGTTGCTTTTTGTATCTGTTTCTAATGTATTATAGAATGTGACCCATGTTGCTTTTTGTATCTGTTTCTAATGTATTATAGAATGTGACCCATGTTGCTTTTTGTATCTGTTTCTAATGTATTATAGAATGTGACCCATGTTGCTTTTTGTATCTGTTTCTAATGTATTATAGAATGTGACCCATGTTGCTTTTTTGTATCCGTTTCTAATGTACTATACCACAGTAAATCTGACCATTCAGTCAGTATGGTGGTATTTATTTATATTTTTCTCCAATTCTTGGAGTGAGAATCATAGCTCGACCAAAGTTTTGCAAGTGCCTTGAGCCTCGCCCTATTGTTGATCAAGCTGTGTTTGTCTGTATGACTTTCTCTGACTGAAGAAAGATATTCTTACCTTGGGTTCCCTACATAGAAAAAAGTGAAAAGCAAACTCTGTCTCTGGAAGAAAAATCTCTTCCCCCCTTATGAAACACCAAGTGTGGAACCAGCTGTAAATGGAAATGTAATAGGAAAATATTAGGAGAAATATTGCTTCAGTTCAGAGACTGTTCATTGCAGATGTCTTTCCCACCTATTTTTTTTTTGTTTATCTTTCGTAATAAAAAGTTAATGTAATGTGCTGTTTCTGTGTATTCAAATTTGAATAAGATAAACACTGGTTAACTGCTCTCTATTGTCTAACACAACTAAAATCCTGCTCCTATGAATATGGCACAGGATTCGGTGTCATCAGGGCCGGATTAATGCACAGGCTAGATATGGCTGGAGCCTAGGGGGCCCCACCTGCCAGGGGCCCCCTGACTGGCCAAAAGTGAAAAATTACAAGATTGTGACAAGACACAATGTTGAAAAATGCATCTGTGATGTTGAGTAGAGTTGGTAGACCTGTTATCATTAATTCCTTATTAACAATTATGACACTGTCTATGTAAATTTATAAGGAAATTTGCCCTCTGAGGGGGCCCCAAAGCAACATGTAGCCTAGGGGCCCCAGGCCACCTTAATCCGACCCTGGGTGTCATAGGTGTGACGTAACAATGTTTTTACGCAGCAATGCATGTGTCATAAACATAAATTATGCCAATATCAATCATTTTATGAAGATGACATTAAGTGGCATTCGGTTATGGTAAAGACAGCCCTAACAATGTCAACTTTTCATTTGACGTTGATGTTGTTTATGAGTCATGAGTCTGTGACACCAGGCTCCGGTTTCTCTTATTTTTAATGTAGTGACGTTCCGGGCAGCATGCCCTTCATCAGACCAATCATGACACTTTTTTGCGAACAGTGTCATAATAGCGTCATGAACGAGTCATAAACATAATGCCAATGTCATCAACGTTTTATGACCATGAAAAGTTGACATTGTTAGGCCTGTCTTTGTCATAACCGAGTTTCACATAAAGACAAAGTCATACAATGTTTATGACATTGACATGATGTTGATGACGCATGCACGACTGCATTCTGACAATGTTATGACACTCTTATGTCATATGTATGATGCCGGCATCAAGTAAAGTGTTACCAAATAAAGTGTAACCCGACAGTAAAAATCCAACTCCTATGAATGCAGTACATGATATCGTAGTAGGATACAGATCCTCCACAGAGGCCATCCTCCTAAAGGGCCGTACACACACATCGCTGCTATTTACTAGCTTCTCGTTTGCTCGCCTACTCGCCTCTCTTTCATGGAACATTCGCTGAAAGTTCCCGCGGCTTTAACTGCCAATGAACAGGCGAGAAGTACCGAGCTGTGCCTTCCAATTGGTTACTCGCTTACTCGCCTCACTCGAAGATAAAATATTTTCAACTCGGGATCCGCCCACATCGCATCGCTTGTACAGTACTCGCCTACTCGCCTGGTAGTCTCGCTGGAAAACATTGACACTCTATTGACTTTATTCGCTGAGCGAGTAACTAGCAGCGACGTGTGTGTACAGCCCTTAATAAGGGATTGTGCCTCATTACTAGTCCACAGGGACCCTATTACATTACTTACACAGACCTGGGAGAAAAACTCACAAGAAATCCAGGAGGTAAAGCAAGCAGGTTGGTTTATGTTTTTAATTAGGACAAGATGTGTTTCATTTAGCTTTCAACAGCAGTAAATAAATACAAACATATAAATACAAATATAAAATGATTAATAAATAATGCTTGAGAAAAAAAAAAAGTGAAGAAAGTTCTTCACACAGCTGGTGATGTTTATCAACTAGTAGACGTTTATGGAGCTGACAAACAGATGGAGGTAGAGAATAGCCGTCAACAGCTTATGCTCTTGTTTCCAAGTTACTGTTTCCAAGTTTCCAAGTTACTGGAAAAAAACATCAAGATAATAATAGATAAATAAATTGTAGCTGTCAACATTGTGATAATGAGTGCATAAATTAATAACAGCTGGAGGTAAATACATACATAAAGGACTCACAGCGGGAAAGCTGAGATAGGAACTCCTCCGTCATCTGAACTTGAGCTTCAAAAGGCATTTGTGCATGAGTAAGTCTGTGTATGTGAGAGAGTGAGTGAGTGAGTAAGTGCTTGCGTGTGTGTGTGCATGTGTGCGTGTGTGTGTGTGTGTGTGTGTGTGTGTGTGTGTGTGTGTGTGTGTGTGTGTGTGTGTGTGTGTGTGTGTGTGTGTGTGTGTGTGTGTGTGTGTGTGTGTGTGTGTGTGTGTGTCTGTGTGAATGGTCAGAAGACCTATTCAGAGTTCAAAAGGTCGTTTGAGTCAGACCCTGTGTGACCCTGTCATGTCACACACACACACACACACACACACACACACACACACACACACACACACACACACACACACACACACACACACACACACACACACACACACACACACACACTCACACACACACACACACACACACACACACACACACACAATCAATCCTAATGAACATAGTGACACTCACACCCGGAAATATGGTTGACATGACCATATCTCTCTCTCTCTCTCTCTCTCTCTCTCTCTCTCTGTCTGGTGGCAGCGCGAGTGAACATTGACAGACTTATTGAGGAGA
Source organism: Engraulis encrasicolus (assembly GCF_034702125.1). Taxonomy (NCBI): domain Eukaryota; kingdom Metazoa; phylum Chordata; class Actinopteri; order Clupeiformes; family Engraulidae; genus Engraulis; species Engraulis encrasicolus. The sequence continues at coordinate 34,402,943 of NC_085867.1, read as the reverse complement.
TGAACTCTTTTATGGCTGTATGGGGGTGGGGGGTTGTTGTGTCATGAAGCTGCGAATGGGGAGGTGGTTTTAAATGTGTTTGTGGGCGGGGGGGATACCATTCACAGTGGATTGTAAGTGTCTCTCTGTCTGTCTGTCTGTCTGTCTGTCTGTCTGTCTCTCTCTCTCTCTCTCTCTCTCTCTCTCTCTCTCTCTCTCTCTCTCTCTCTCTCTCTCTCTCTGATGCCAAAGACCAAGGCTCCATACTGACTTTCTCTGCCTTTCTCTCTTTACTTTGCAGGTTGTCCTCAGAGCCCGCTGAACAAGGCAACTCTAACGCTCATCACCATCAGTACGTGTGTGCTGGCGGTGGTCTACAGCACGCAGGTCAGCTGCCCACTCTCGGTCAAGGTCACACTGCACGTGCCCGAACACTTCATCGCCGACGGTGAGTGGTCTGACACACACTACCCCATACTGTACAAAAACACACACATGTACGCATGGATGAACGCAGGCATACACACAGACAGACAGACAGACAGACAGACAGACAGACAGACAAACACACACACACACACACACACACACACACACACACACACACACACACACACACACACACACACACACACACACACACACACACACACACACACACACACACACACAAACAAAGTCACTTAATCGCTAACTGGGAGTGGTCTGACACATAACTTCACACATACACGCATGCACACACATATACGCATGCGCACATATAGTCCACACATACACACACACGCATACACGCACCCACACACACACACACGCACACACACACACACATGCATAGCACACATAAGTCACACAGAGTGCCAGACGGGCGTATGGCTTGCCTGGCCTTTGTATGTCTGACCTCATCTTCAACTACCCCCCCCCCCCTCCCCCCCCCCACCCCTGCTTCTCTCTCTTTCAATTTCATTTTTTCCCATTCCATCCATTGCAACCTTTTCACCTGCTCCTGCTCCTCCATCTCTTCTCTTCTCTTACTCTGTTACTTTCTACTCTGTTACATGTATCTACCTTTTGTATCTCTGTATCTCTGTATCTCTGTGTGTGTTATTTATCTTTTGTTCCTTGGTTTTATTCCTCCTTTCCCAGCAACTGTTCCATCTCTCCTTTCTCTCATCACTTTAACTTCTCCCGTATGAATACATGTTATCTCCATCTCTGCTTTTCTGTATCTCATCGTCTCTCTGCTCCTCTGCTTTTTTTTTCTCTAAAGAACATCTTACTTCTCTTTGTACTCTTCTCCTCCCATCTCTAGACCTTTCCTATCAGTGCCCTGCTTTTTTCAACTTCACTCCTCTCCTCTCTATCTCTCTCCACCTCTCTGTTCATATTGCACACCCTTTTCTGCCCCTTTGACTTTACACATTTCCTCCCTTCTCCTATCCATTTCTGTTTTTTCCCCTGTCTCTTCAACTTTGCTCCTCTTCTACTCCCATCTATCTGCCATTCTGTTTTCTGTCTCTTCAATTTTACTCCATTTCTGTTCATCTCTCCATGTTCTTGCCTGCCTCTTCAACTTTACCCGTGTCCTCCATCTATGTTCCTCTCTCCATCCCTCTGTCCTTGTCTCCTCAGCTTTACTCCATTTCTGTTCATCTCTCCATCCTCTGCCTGCCTCTTCAAATTTACCTGTGTCCAGGGCCGGATTACAGTTTTTTTCAATTGCTAACAAGCGCTTACCCATACTTTGGATACTTTTTCTAAACTCTTAACACAGACTACCACCTACCAAGCACAATTGGCCAAACAGTTCATTTTCTTCTCAAAAGCACACACTGTGAAATATACACAAATAAATGTATTCATTGACTGCTAATTGTGTGAAAAAGGCATGTAATGTGTCAACTGCATGGCAATGGAAAGCCCTTGGTGTGCTAACTGTATGAAGAGTTTTGCAAATGTCGCTGAGGATTGGAAAAAAGCTTGTTAGCAACTGAAAAAAACTGTAATGCACAGGCTAGATATGGCTTTAGCCTAGCGGCCCCAACCTGTCAAGGGGGCCCTGATTGTCCAAAAGTGAAACATTGTAGGATTGTGATTTTGAAAAATCCAGCTGTTGTGTTGAGTATGAGTATCTTTAATTCCTAACTCGTAATTATGACATTGTCTATGTACATTTGTCGCACAATTTGCCCTCCTGGGAGGGCCCACGGCAGTCTGTAGCCTAGGGGCCCAAGACCACCTTAATCCGGCCCTGCCAGTGTATTCTCCATCTATGTTCCTCTTTCCATCCCTCTGTCCTTGTCTCCTAAACTTAACTCCTCTACCCCCATTCTATCTACCTTTCCTTCTTTCCCTGGCCTCTGCAAATGTACTCCTGTCCTCTCTTCCTTTTCATCTCTACCTCATCTGTCTGCCTCTTCTTTGCTGCTACACCTCTTTCTCCTCTCATGCTCTACGTCAAGGATGGGCAACTTTCATGATAAGGAGGGCCACACTTTTTTATCGCCACCATCGGAGGGCCACATGACCAGGGATCTGACTGCAACTTACTGGAATAGGAGTATTCTTTATCAGTCAACAGTATAATAATTACAACAGATTCAATAGTTGTTTAAAAAAATAATCACTATATATATATTTTTTAAAGTTATGTTTTATTAATGTGAGGAGGCGGGCCGCATGTGGCCCCCTGGCCTCCAGTTGCCCATCCCTGCTCTACACACTACAGCTCTCTTGTCCTCCTTTGCCTCTTTTACGTCACTCCCCTCCTCCATCTGGCTACCTTTAAATCTCGCATCTAAATTTGCCTCTGTCCATTCCTTCTCCTCCGCTCCCGTTCTCCCCTACCTCATCACTCGATCTCTACCGCCCTTCCCTCCCCTCCTCGACCTCGTCACACCATCTTTCCAGATTTCTATCTCTCCACAGGCTTTTTTCATCTGTCCATTTCTTCTCCTCCACTCCAACTCCTCTTCCTCTGCTCCTCCTTTTCCAGCCCTCCTCAGTGCCAGCTGTCACATCTGTCTTCATCACTCTGCTTGGCCCCACCACACACACACACGCGCGCGCACATGCACACACACACACGCACGCACGGGCACGCTCTGCTCTTTCAGTATCTGCTACTTTCCTCTGCCTGGGGGGGGGTCTCTCCTCTCATAGTAATGGTACAGAACAGTAAATGGTGTAAGGTTAGACACAGTGTCATCCCTGAAGAGTATATATGGCCATATGGTCAAAAAGCTATGACAAATGACTCCAGACACTTGATTTGCCACAGACCAATTGCACAAGTTACAGGGTGCAGCAGGATTGATTTAACTCTTTATGTCAACAACTAAATATACAGTATGAAGTAGGCCTATGTTTAAAAAAGAAAAATAAATAATTGGCTCTTTGTTAATGTCTTGATTTTCTTCTTCTTCTTCTTCTTCTTCTTCTTCTTCTTCTTCTTCTTCTTCTTCTTCTTCTTCTTCTTCTTCTTTTTCTTTTTCTTCTTCTTCTTCTTCTTCTTCTTCTTCTTCTTCTTCTTCTTCTTCTTCTTCTTCTTCTTCTTCTTCTTCTTCTTCTTCTTCTTCTTCTTCTTCTTCTTCTTCTTCTTCTTCTATTATTACTAATACGACCAATACTACTACTACTACTACTACTACTACTAATAATAATAATAATAATAATAGTAATCTATGTGTCTGAGCATAGGAGATCACAGTCTTCTTCAGTGAATGTGAATATGCAAGCGTGTGTGCTTGCGTACGTGTGTGCGTGCTTGCGTACTTGTGTTCATGTGTTTGTGTGTGAGCCACCCTGGAGACAGCTGCAGCAAGCGCCTCAGAGGTTCAACTGAGGATATAGGCTCCATTTGAAAGGAAGCTTTACAGAAGATAACAAGCATCTGCGGAAAGAAATGGCGGCGCACCAAATGTCTCCCAGGCTATCTATCCGCTTCATCAAAATGCCTGTCATTTCTATAGCTGCCCGCCTTATTTTGTCTGACTAACAATATAACAGCTCAGTTTCTCTGCCATATCTCAGTTTTAGTCTCCCAGTGCGACGTGATGGTGATGCTAATGTACTGGACTAACTCTCTCCATCGCATGCCACATTTACGTTGCTCAGCACAAGGCTGAATAGAGAAAGTAATGGGTTATTTGATTTTTTTGTCACCCATTCACTGACTTCCCTTCATTTCGTTTTAATTTATTTTCGTCTATTTTTCTTCTTTGCAAAAGAAACACACAAGGACGGTGCAATTACACTGACAGCATCCATTGGAAAAAGGGAGAGAAATGGATTCAGGTAGTCAATGACTGTAAGCTGGGTACATTGTGAAAAGGGGCTAAGAGGGTTAAAGGATTAATTTGCTGGTGATTAGCTATGAATACTGTAGAGACGGCTTGTGGAAAAGAGACATTGTGTAATATTTCACTTAAATCACGCTTGTTTAAAAAAGGTGTTAAATATTTTCCTGAAGTCAATTTGTGTGATTGATATTGGATAATGGATCAAAATTTGTGGTTGGCAGTCTAAGCACTTTTAAACAGTGTTTGATGACTTTTACCCAGTGTTTTGTTACTTTTAATAAATCCCAATTGGAGAGAGTGAATTGAATTTAAAAAAACATCTTTATTACAGATTCCTGGAATAAAGAAGCACATTTTTGCTATGGAGTGACAATAACAACGTCATCAAAAGAAATTACACAAGTAAATAAATAGTTTCACATCTCAGCCAGCCTGGTGACAATAAATTTGATAAAGCATTTAATCATTTTTGACAGGTCACACTGCACCGTTATGACACCAGAGTTGTTCAAAAACCTCAAAATTGTTCACGAACTTGTAGAAGTGAAAGTCAATTAAAATGTGAGATGTCATATGGGCAGCAAAAAGTAGCACAATATGTCTTCTTCAATTTGGTTCCTTCTGCTAACATGCATGTATATAGCCATTTTGGCTTAACCTAACAGAAAATTCAACAGTTGACACTTATTGTGCTGTCTCCGCACATATTTCGTACCAAAAATAAAAGATACAAAGAAAAAATGCTCATTGAGCATTGTGAAAAAGCTCAAACCTCAAAACTCAAAAGTCTTTGAGGACAAAGGGGGACAATCTGGGCCAAGCTCAGGGATAGGGAGAGAGGGGTGGGGTTGGGGGGCATAGAGCTGGATCATAGCAAGACAGCAGAAATTTTATCCATGTATTTTCTTTTATGCATGATTGCATCAATAAAACATAACCACAACAAATCCTCAAGAAGCAAGCGCCCAAACTTGTTCTGCCACTAGACACATCCCACTCACCCCCTGCCAACTCCATCACATTGTTTTTGAAAGTCGAGTATTTGTGAGAGTTGGGCAGAATGAGAGTCATGTAGAGAATACAAATAAAAGAGAAAAATGATGAGGAAACAATGTGCTTGAATGGATAACCGGAAGGGAAGAGAAAAATGAGAGTTGTTGTAGAAAATGTATTTTTGAGAAAAGAGAATTGTAGAAAGATGAGGGAAGAAAACTTGTCTGCCTCTTGCAAACAGTGTATGACCTCATAATGTGACTACACATACACTTGAACAAATGCATGAACATACCAGAAATACATAATACTGTTCACACACGTGCATATATTCTGTCTGTACGAGTGTGCATATGCATAATGATGGCACGATCCGCACCAAAAAACGAAACCCTACAATTCACACATATACCTAACCGTGACATGCAAACCACGGCAAACCATAGTCCATGCAGTGCCCAAAAAATATCTATTAAAACATTAGCATTTGAGACCACCTAGGATGACACAATTAAAATCACACTATTTTTACACTGCCTATACAAACCATAAATAGGATATTTAGTGATGGTAAGTCTGATTCTATCAGCCAACTGATCGATGGCATTTGCTGATCAGCTGACAACAGTTTAAGTGCATGTGCAGGTTAGCACAAGAGGCGGTTCTCAGACACATGCAAAAGGTCACATTCAACTTGCGTATCATGACATTATAATTGTAATTATATAAATATAGTTTAATATTCCCTGTGGACTGCGCATTATGGATTCAAAAAAAACAACCACAAAAAAACCCAGAACTGAAAACTGTGAACTTGATAACGTGATATGGACCGAACCGTGAACTTTGTGAATCGTGCCACCCCTAGCATGCATTCGTGGCTGTGTGTGTGTGCAGATTCGATGAATCTTTGGCCTGATCCGGTGTGCTTGGAGCTCTATCTAGATCGATGTGGAGTATCCATAAATTTGAGCCAGGGTGAGCAGAGGGGGTGCACTGGAAATGGAGAGTGGGTTTGCTTGTATAGAGAGATAGCACAGGCAGCACAGTATGGTGGACAGTACACAGTGTGTGTGTGTGCGTGCGTGCGTGCGTGCGTGCGTGCATGCGTGCGTGCGTGTGTGTTTGCATTTGGGTGTATTTGAGTGTGTGTGCCGAGGACTTGACATGTCATGCGCTTGGTTCACACACTTCAAGGTATTTTATGGAGTGCACATCCTTTACCTCTTAGTTGCCATGACCACAGTGTGTTTTATGGTTGGCCTGGTGACCGTCATGCCTGCTGTATAATCATCATGCCAATCGTGCCAGTCTTAATGCCAGACATGCCAATCACACATAGCAATGTCAGTGCAAGTATGGTGGCTAGGCACTATTGAGGTCCTTGCAATGTGGTGCCTTCCTTTTCTTGTGGTAATGCCAGTTTCACAATTGTAGGACAGGCATAATGGCCACATACCCAGTCTTTCTCTGCATTGATGCATTTTGTATATGCTGTTTGCTGCTTTCCTTATCCAGTGGTAATGCCCGAATTGGTAGTTACAAATTGGCAGCACCGCCGTAATGGCTCTATAGCCAGTCTGTCAGTGCATTAGTGCATTCTATGCCATTTTGAAAGAAAGTGAAAGAAAGCCCATTGGGAAACTCCAACTCCCATTGTCATTGTGACACAGCACTCCACAGCACACAAGTGAACACTGCACACAACAAAATTGCATTTATGCCTCACCCGTGCAAGGGGGCAGCCCTCAGTGGCGCCCCATGGGGAGCAGTGCGGTGGGACGGTACCATGCTCAGGGTACCTCAGTCATGGAGGAGGATGGGGGAGAGCACTGGTTGATTACTCCCCCCACCAACCTGGCGGTTCGGGAGTCGAACCGGCAACCTCTGGAATGCAAGTCTGACTCCCTAACCGCTCACCCATGACTGCCCTTTTTGGTGCCTTACTCATCTGGTGTTCAGGCCAGACATGCCAGGAACACAATGGCAGGGAGCTTTTGGGAGCTTTTTGGGAGGAAATTAATTGAATGAAACTCTGAAATTATTGTACATCATTGGTTTTTTGATTGGTCAAAATTGACAAAATTATGGTACAAATACAATGATTATCGTACATCTGGCAACACTGGGACCAGCATTGTCATCTTGTAATCATAATGGCAGGCATGCCAGTCTTAATGCTAGACATGCCAGTCGCACAGCATAATGCAGCACCAGCATGAATTAGTGCAATTTGTCTGTACAGTTTGGTGCCCAAAAATAGTTCACTGGTGCCATTAATTGACATGCCAGTTACACTATGGCAGTACAATATAATGGCTGTCTATAATCCAGTTGAAAAGAGAAGTCCGCAACACTGCTTGTCTATGTATTATTTAATCGAGCAACGTTTCGACCTTCAGGTTTGCCACTTTGCCTGATGAAGACCTGAAGGTCGAAACGTTGCTCGATTAAATAATACATAGACAAGCAGTGTCGCGGACTTCTCTTTTCACTTGGATTTACTCTCATTGTCCTGCACCTGGCCCATCGGGTGGGATGTGCACACATCTACTTCTCTGAACTTGTCTATAATCCAGTACCTGTATGTCTATACATTAGCAGTCTGTGCAGTTTGCCAAAAATAATAGGCTCACAATAAAAGCATCAAACTCTACAATGGTGAACAGATGGGATTAGATAAAGAAAAAAAATGGACCCTTAGAAAAGGGTTAGGAAACACTTCCTTCATCAATGGATGGTAATACCGGATATGCCTGTCACAAAATGGAAGCACTAGTTCAATGGCAACAGCCCGTTTGGATATGCAATGGTGCATTCTGTCTATGTAGCTTGGATGAAGATAGTAATAACGATAGGCTTTGGTGCAATCTGCAACACTATACTGCAGACACCATAGAATTAGTGTTTTTTTCAGCTTCCCACTTACATGAGACAGTAATTACTTGTTTTGAAATTTCCTGTTTTGAAAGCTTGAAACAAACTTCATAACACATCATTTTCTTCAGAAAATTGCCCTATTCTCTCCTCCATCCTTACTAATGTAACAGCAACATTGGATTTGACAATTTAACAACTTCAAAGGCATTTATGTTAGTGTCAGTGTTCATGTAGTGAAAAGACGTTGCCTTTGTTGTGCAAAGTAGTTCTTACTTGGCTCTTAAGAGAGGAATCAGGGTTGATAACTAGTGCACCAAGCCTCTCATAGCATGATTTCAAAGTGCATGTTAGGTGTTCATATGTATGTCATTACAATCCTTTCTTCTTTCACTTGAACCGTCCATGAAAACCTAGGAGAACAGAAGCATAACAGTATGTGTATGTGTGTTAAAAACAAAGCAAACACTGGCTGATACTGGCCAAATTGCACAATGAGATTATCTGCAAGTCTTTTTCAGAGTCCCCGTTGTCAATCTGTGTTTCCTCCAAGAATGCTTTCGTTGATGGTTTTTTTCATCCAGGATTTAAAAAAAAATGCAAAATGTTTAGGTGGCCTCAGCGCTGCAATTGAAATCCTCCACCTCAGTAAGGAGCCATTTGCCAAGCAGGGACCAGAAAATGAAATGCATGCATATTGTAATCATCAGTATCAGTAACGTGTGTCTATGCATTGAGTCTCATTCCTGAATTTGCATGAATGGGGATACCTTTAGCTGTTGAAGTAAACAGAAGAGGCAAGCCATTTGTTAAGCACTTTGAGTTGCATCCCTTGTATGATACAGTGCTGTACAAATACAATTAGTATTATTATGTATTATTGTTTGTATTGTAGGTCTCCATAGGGTACATGCTTTAGCTCCGTGTTGAGGAGAAGTGTATGGGAGAAGCAACACGATCCTACCAGTGAATGGAGGCAATCGATATAGATTCCAACGGAAAGCGGAGTGTCTGAAAGCAGAACGATAGAGAGTCGGACAGACGGGCAAGTAGACAGGCTGACATTGAGATGGATAGACACAACGTTAGACAGGAAAGAAAGGAAGAAAAGGAAGACATACAGTACGTATCAAGCCACAACCCGTGAATGCAATCGATGGACAGCATTATGTACGGTCAATGGCAGCTACCACAGTTACTAC
>NC_085867.1:34381094-34383594 GCF_034702125.1 Engraulis encrasicolus | reverse complement strand
CAAAGTGAACAGTTCAAGTTCAAAGTTCACAATTTTAATTGTGAACTAGTTCAAAGTTCAGTTCAGTTCTTTTTTTGTGAAATATTCAAATAAATAGGCCTACTTTTTCACACCACGAGCTAGAAATCATACATTCTTTGAAACTGACTAGACATTTGCTCATGACGCTGCAATTGTGGGTTTCATACCAGGTGATGAAACTTGCAGCATGCAGAACAGACAAGGTATACCAGTTCTAGCCTAGTGCAATGAAGTCTACTAGCATTTCAATAAATAAATAAATAATATAATATATATAATATGAAATATGTATATATATATAATGTTATATGATATTATATTATATAGCCTATCTGTTTGTGTATGAATTAATTTACATGAGCAAAACTCTTGAATGAAGGTAGACCTAATGAAGGCAAAAGTCAAATGCACAAATATGCCTAGGCCTATATATTTTTTATGAAATTGTGTATCGTATGTAACACACTTATAGTAACACATGTGTGATACAGTGTTTTTTTTGTTTAGAGTTTGTACATCTTCCACAATGTAGTAGTCGATAATCAGTTGATCTACCTGCACCTGTGAGACCATCACGGACCTCTTGGAGGCTGCTGGCACTTTGCTACGTTTGGGCTTGGTAGGGGTCTTCTCTCCCTTTCCTCCCTTATGACCCTCGAGGGCGTGCAAATGCATTCACACTGGATGGATGTTTTAACTTAATGTGACGTTTCAAATTCGAACAGGACGTTGTGGATGTCCGTACTGTTTTTGCTGCGCAGGTGGTTTACATGTTCATAAGGATAATCGGTGTCTGTCTCCGTGCCATCCCTTCCACGAACCACTTTTTAAATGCAGCGCTTGGTCTGTCTGCCTCTCGCTCTCTCGCGCGCTCTCTCTCCCTCTCTCGCTCCGCCGCAATTCATCATGGGTAACGTCGTGCGTAAGCAGCAATAACTATGTTATTCAACTATTCTCAGCCGGGCACTACGTTGCCCACAATGCATTGCGCACACAGATGTCAAAAGAAATTCTCACTGATGATACAAGCGGCACCAGCGAGAGAGAGAAGGGGGGAACTTTCTCTCGTTGCGTTTCAAAAGAGAAAACAGATGTCACTCAGCTTTCAATGCAAAACAAATTCCAACGTTCATTTACAGTGATGTCTGCCGTTCATGACACGCAATGTGAACTAATTCACGTTCAAGTTCTTTATTAAAAAATGTGTTGCGTTCAGTTCAACGTTCACGAAAAAATGAGCGTGTTCAATGAACGCGTTCTTTTGAACGCGTTCACGCACAACATTGCCAACCAGCTATGTGGAGCACATTTTGTTGTCACATACAGCGAGTTTTTTGGTCATCCGGTGACTTTTTAAATGAAAGCTTCTAGCGACCATCTTCTGCGAGTCTGCAGACACGTGGAGAGACAGTACTCGCTTCACTATTTGAGTTGATAGGGTAGTCTATCGTGCGGCACAAACAACAAGAGAAAGTTGTCTACCAACATGTTGCCGTTCCGAATGACGGCAGCATAAGCATAGTCCGCGCACAAGATAAAAAAAAAAACATAACCGTGTTGGAAAACGTTACAGAGTCTGTGCATTTGTGTTAAGTCCATTGTTCATGCAGTAAAAAAGAAGTGAAGTCGCTAAGTTGGCATCATTGGAGCCTGTTATATTTACCTCTCGTGCTGGACACACAGTCTGATTTGCTGCTCGTGCAGATTGTCCATGAAGATTAAAAAGTCCCGTTCACTAAGTACACTATTCCAACACTTCAGTCCAGTACGCACGTTATTTCCCCCTTCTGATATTAACCCCATTCCCAACATCTACTTACTAAATTGTTCTAATTTGGATCAATTGTAGTTGATAAGTTGTTCAGAGCTTACCTGTAAATGTAGTTATTACATGTCCAGGTCAATATTCCAACATGAGCAGAAGCTCTATGGTTTTCCCATTTTTATTAAAAAAAGAGATATACTGTAGGCCTAATTGGCATGGTATTCAGGTATTTTTTCATTTTCTCTGCTCAAAGCAATGTGCCTAAGCCAAAATGAGTTCTCACTGCTCTCTCTATGTTTTCCAGTATAGGCTATTTTAAAAGTAATATGCACAGCCAGGGCCGCTGCTAAGGTCTTGGGGGCCTAGGCATAACTGGTCAGGAGGTCCCCTCATAAGTAAATACTACTACTACTACTGCTGCTAATAATAATGCTAATTCCTGTATTCACAATTACAGTATGTCTGAAAAATGACATGACAAAAATGTTTTGAAATGTAAATAAATATTTTTTCATGATGTTTTAGTCAGTCTCACTTTAGGAGGTCACAATTTTGGGGGCAAAGTGGTTGAGGCTCTAAAAGCGCTCTGTTTATTCTGCTTCTGCCTAACGGCAGCCTTGTGCACAGCCTTTAATATCAATTTGATATTTTAATCTGTTCTGTATCGCATCGTATCGTACCAAATCGCACTGCATCGCATGGCATTATAATTGT
>NC_085867.1:34371094-34378594 GCF_034702125.1 Engraulis encrasicolus | reverse complement strand
TTTGATGTCAAAGCTCATTGCCCTCCGATCACCTCTCTCTCCGAGTGCTTAAACGGTGCTAAGCGCTCTAAGAGGTCCTCTGAGACGCCCCATTCGTGACCCCAATTATGTGTCTTTGATACGCCCGTTGCCTTTCCATCAGCCCACCGCAACTTTGGGCCCGGCCATGCGGCTCACTCGGCTGGGCTGGGCAAGGCCTGGGGATGGGCAGGGAAGGACCAAAACTGGGCTGCCTTATGTTCTTTAGTTTATTTTATTTTTTTAGTCTCTAAATCCCTTTTTTTTGTCATTTTGCAGAACACGAATACAACAACTTTACACCTACTTAGTAAGACTGTGTAGATACATTGCAAAACTCCACACAGCGTGCTTAATGCTACAGGCAGTACTTGAAATGAAATGTTTTTTGTACCAAATCGTTAACACACCCATCACATTAGTAGCTCACATGGCAACACCTAGACACAAACAGTAAACATTACGAATATGAATATGAAATACTTTATCGTCCACAATGTCGAAATTTGTCTTAAAAACACATATGGCCTATTGGTTTCTTTATTCACAAAGTATGTCATTTTGATGAAGTTCGGAGTGTGATTGCCATTTTGAAATTGTAGAATGTAAAGCAGTGAGTTGAATTCACAGTTAGTGTATGCAAAATTAGTGGTGTGCAATGGATTGTTTTTTTTGTTACATTTTGCAATGTGTTTGTTATAAATTGCAAGCTGAGGGCAAAGCAGTTTTGGTTTTGTTTGGCTAAATTGTTTATTGCATCTGTGAAGAGTTACGCAAAAGCAGCTAAAGTTATAAACAAATGAACTTTAAGAAACAGAAAAAATATGTAAGCTAAATTCTCATCTCCGATGAGCAGGTTAGGGTTATTACTTTTTTTTATTTTTATAAATAAAATAAAATTAAATACAATTTAAAGGTAATATAGGTCCACATTTTGAGCCGGCCTCTTTGCTACTCTATGCAGTGGAATGAGCTGTATGTTTTCCTTGATGGAGAGGAAAAGTGTGTGCGTGTGCGCATGTGTGCGTGCATGTCTGTGTGCTTGTTTGTATTTAAGTATGTGTGTGTGAATGTGCGTGCGTGCGTGCGTGTGTGTGTGTGTGTGTGTGTGTGTGTTTTTGGATTTGTGTGTGTTTCTGTTATTCTTTCCAAAGTGGGAGCAAACTGCCATTTTGCTACTCAGTCGGAACAGTTTCATCATTGCGGACTGCTATTCATTTCTTTCTCTCTCTTTCCTCCAGTGTTTTTTTTTTGTTTGTTTTCCCCCTCTCTTTCCCTTTGTTTTCTTTATATGAATCTTGTGCCTCTTGTCTTCTGACACATCGTAAATCATGAAAAGGAGAAAAAAAAAGTATAAAGGCAAAGAAAGACCTTTTTCCCCCAGGTCTTGCCTTTGATTTCTGTGTGGATAAAAATACTGAGGAGAGGAGGTGAGTGATGTGTTCCGCCCTTACAGCTTTGATCTGCGCAGGTAGAATAGAGACACACTTTTGTCTGGAGACTCAAACATTTTCTTTACCTCCCACACCTTTTTGGCAGAGCGATTCTCTCTTCCTCTCCTTTCCTCCTCTGCTCTCCTTTCTTCTCTCCACCTTTCTTCCTCTCCCTTTGTAAGAGGTAGGGTAGGCTAGAGGCATTGTTTTGGCTTGGGACTCTTCACCTTTTCTTTACCACCCACACCTTTGGCACAGTGATCCTGTATTCCTCTCCTCTCCTCTTCACCTCCGATCTCTTCTTCAGCCTTTGCAAGAGTTAGATTAGGGGCCTATGCATGTTTGGTCACATTCACTTTTGGCACAGATATCCTTTCTTCTTCTCCTTTCTTCCTCCCTCCTTCTTCATCTTCTCTTCACCTTTTTATCTCCTCACTTTGCATGAGGTAGGGATCTTTGCAGGAAGCATAGAGACACACTTTTCTCTGGAGACCCAAACATTTGATTACCCCCTTCGCCCTTTATTCTTCTCTACTTTCTACCTCTCCCTTTGCAGGAGGTAGGCTAGGCACCTGTGGATGTAGCTTAGAAACAATGCACTGTCTGGAGACTCAAAGCATTTTGTTACCTCCCTCCCACACCTCTGTCAAAGAGATCATCTCTTCTTCCCCTCTCTCTTTCTTATCTTCTTTTCCCTTTTTTACCCCTTTCCCTTACACGTTTTCTTCTTCTCCTTTCCTCATCATGCTTTGCATGATGTAGACTATGCAGGCTATGGCAGGTATGTTCCCGGTAGGATGGAGACACTTCTTTGTCCAGAGAGAGACTCAAACATTTGGTTAGCTAACAAACCTATGGCACAGAGATGAGATCTTCTCCTCCTTTCTCTTTCTCCTTCATGCTTTGTATGAGGTAGACTATCCAGGCTATGGCAGGTGCGTATGTTCAGATAGGACGGAGAGACACTGTTTTGCCTAAAGAGACTTAAGCATGTGCTTTAGCTCACACACCTTGGTCACAGCAATCTTCTGTTTTTTTTTTGTTTTTTCTCTCCCTCCCGTTTGGTCCCTTCTTCTCCTTTACTCTAGGCTAGGCTAGGTTAGACTGTAATCTAAGGTAGTATACAGATGCACTGTGCTGTCTTGAGAAGTATACATTTGTTTGGCTACATTTATCTCTCACATCTATGGCACAGGGATCCTCTCTTCTTCTCTTTTCTTCACTTCCCATTTAATCTCTTCTTTTTATAACCCTTCCCTTTCTTCTCCCTTCCTCTTCAGCCTTTGCAGGAGGTAGACTGGATGGGCTATGGGAAGTAGGATTTTGGTATACAGTATACATCATCTAAACTCCTTTTGTCCTCTCTCCCCCTTTCTTCTCTTCTTCTCCTTTTTATACCTTTTTCCCCTTGCTCTTTCTTTGAACAAGATGTGGGAGATACATTCTTGACATTATGGACATTCATATTTGTTCTAATGCACAATCCCCCTTTTTAGCAATCCCCTTGTGTTAACGGATGCATTTGACCAATGGTCTGTATTTATTTACGCATATTTATTTATGAGCTTTTATGTCAAGCTATTTATTGTGTTTGTACTGTATGTTTTTTTTATTGTAGGACTCGTTTTTATTCAGGTGTAAAGAAATCCTGCACACTGTCCATTCCACCAACAAACTTTAAAACAACGTTTCGGTCATCCGACCTTCTTCAAGTAAAGTAAACTTCCGACTTTCAGGTAAAGGTCGGATGACCGAAACGTTGTATTAAAGTTTGTTGGTGGAACGGACAGTGTGCAGGATTTGTTTACACTTGAATGACAACCCCATTGGGATAACATCCTACGCACCTGCCCAACTACAGAGGTGTGCAAAAGCGTCTTATTAGGACTGATTTTTATGTCGTTCTGCTGTGCTGTAAGACATATTGCCTTTTTAAGGACATTAAAGCTTTCGAGTCAAGTCAAGTCAAGTTCTTCTTTTCACCTTTGCAGGCGGTAAAGTATGTAGGCTATGCCAGGCATGTGCAGGTAGGACGGAGACTTTTTTGAGTGGAGAGACTCAAGCATTTCGTGACCTCCCACAGGTTTCACAAGGCGATGTTCTCTTCTTCGCCTTTCTTCCTCCTCTCCCTTTGATTCTCTTCCTCTGCATTCACGGGAGCAAGGTTAAATACACTTTTTTGTCGGTAGGAATTTTTTAGTTAGGCTACGTACCACAAGTGCGATCCTGTCTTTACACCTCTATTCCACTCGGCTCTTCTTCTGCTCTCTGAATACAGTTAAGGACACCTCTCGACATTAGTTGTGGGGCAGCCGTGGCCTAACGGTGAGGGAGTTGGTCTTTCAATCTAGCGGTTGTCGGTTCGAATCCCCCCTGACCTCTCCCTACACTTGCATCCATGGCTGAAGTGCCCTTGAGCAAGGCACCTAACCCCACATTGCTCCAGGGACTGTAACCAATATCCTGAAAAATAGTAAATGTAAGTCGCTCTGTATAAAAGCGTCAGCTAAATGAAAAGTAATGTAATGTAATGTAATGTAGTTGGATAAAATTCTCTGGTCTGAGGTGTGGTGTTGTTACCATCAGGGCTGGATTAACGAACAGGCTAGATTTGGCTGCAGCCTAGGGGCCCCCATCTGCCAGGGCCCCCCTGATTGGCCGAAACTTAAAAATTGCAGAATTGTGACAAGATACAATATCGAACATTTCATCTGTGGTGTTGAGTGCAGTTGGTAGACATTTCATCCTTAATTCCTAGGGTCCCCAGACCATCTTATTCCGGCCCTGGTTGCCATATTCTGTATACACTTATTTCAGCTATTTCTGGTGGGGGTTGAAAAAAACAGTGCTGATGTAAACATTGTATTGAACATTGTATTATTTGAGGTAAACTATTTTCTCTCTTCCGCTCATCTTTCCTTCGCTCAGTCCCTTCTCCCCTAGCTCCTCTCCTCCTTCACTCTTGTAAATAGAGAGATGAATATTGCTATTCCCTCATCCTCTCATCCCTTCTTCCCCCGCTCCGTGTTTCCTTTCCTCACTCCCTCCTTCCCTGCTCTTCTCATCCATCACTCTTTTTTTCTGCTCCTCACTGTTCCAGATGATGGCTTACAACTGGCTCCTGTGATATTTATTCTCCCTTATGGAAACTGCCGCTGCTTGCCACAGGATAAAAGTGGGGCGTGTAGCATTTGAATGGAGATGGCATCGCACACTACAGTAGAGTTCGGCTTTTAGCATAACAAAGTGCCTCCTTTGTGCAGGCATTCAGGAGCTACTGTACGTTCACAGCAGAAGGGAGATGAGAGACACAGGGAGGGAGAGATAAGGAAAGGCAAGATCAGGAAAGATCACTCGCATACTTTAAGCAGTAAGTGTTGAATGAATACTTGACTCCATGGTTTTATTAAGCATGATTTTCCACATATTGCGGGCAATATGAATTATTGTGGCAGGTCTAGGTCATCTATTGGTTAATATCACAGGAGTAAAGAGGCTCTCTGTCTTTGTCTCTGTCTCTGTCTCTGTCTCTGTCTCTCTCTCTCTCTCTCTCTCTCTCTCTCTCTCTCTCTCTCTCTCTCTCTCTCTCTCTCTCTCTCTCTCTCTCTCTCTCTCTCTCTCTCTCTCTCTCACACACACACACATACTCAAACTCAAACACACACACACACACACACACACACACACACACACACACACACACACACACACACACACACACACACACACACACACACACACACACACACTCTGTTCTGCCATTTGTGTATGTCTGTGTGTGTGTGTGTGTGTGTGTGTGTGTGTGTGTGTGTGTGTGTGTGTGTGTGTGTGTGTGTGTGTGTGTGTGTGTGTGTGTGTGTGAGAGAGAATGAGAGAGAGAGAGAGAGAGAGAGAGAGAGAGAGAGAGAGAGAGAGAGAGAGAGAGAGAGAGAGAGAGAGAGAGAGACTGCGGGGGAGGGAGAGAGTGTCCCTGAACAACTTTGATGTATAAACCACTTTTTCACTCCTTACTGTCACCCTCTGATCTCACCTGCTCACTCTCCGCACCAAACATCATCGCTCGGCAACCGCGTCCCAGGGGACTGTCTCCACGGTGACAGATGCCGTTGCTCAGGGTGACTGCGTCTGATTGGGGGGAGAGAGGATGCTTGAGGTGACAATGCAGCAGTAAGCAGCGCTGAGCCGAGCTTGTGAAGAGTCGAGAGATGAAACAAGAAGAAAACGAATGAAACGAATGTGTGGGGGGGAGGAGGGGGTTTGTTATGTCTGGAGAGTGGAGAGTCAAGGGAGGGGAGAAAGGGGGATGGGATATGGACATATGAGGAGGGGAGGGTATGATATGTAATGGTTGGACAGAGAGTGGAGATAGGAGAGTGGAAGGAGAGGGGAGGAAAGATGGGGATTGGGTATGGGCACGTGGGGGGGGGGTTGGAGATGGAGAAACATGGCGAGGGGAAGACATTACTGGTAATGGCTGCACAGACAGTGGGAGAGAGGGGAGAGGACGTTGATGTTGGTGGACAGAAGGCGGCAGAAGCTTAACAAGCTGATGGAGAAGAGAAGATGGGTGAAGAAGGCAATGGTTGGAGATGGAGAAACATGGCGAGGGGAGGACATTACTGGTAATGGCTGCACAGACAGTGGGGGAGAGGGGAGAGGGCAGAGGACGTTGATGTTGGTGGACAGAAGGCGGCAGAAGCTTAACAAGCTGATGCAGAAGAGAAGATGGGTGAAGAGGGCAATGGTTGGACAGAGAGGGATGAGAAGAGACAGGGGAGAGATAGAGGAGGGGATGAGCTGGGGGCATTCATTGGCTTGCCACCAGCATCAGAATTGAGGGTGGAATTGCTGCTTTGGTTAAAGATAAGAGCGTTGTGATCTGAACTGGAGAACTGAGAGAGTCGAGATGGGGGGAATGAGGGAAGGGCTGAAGATTCAAATGGGAGGGGAGGGCGAGGGCAATGAGACAGCAGCGTTGATCGAGCAGTTGTGTTGAAATTGAAGATAGGAGATGGGATAGAAGATGCTTGAACAACTGCCATTTAATGACTACTGGTCTCAATGACCTCTGTCTCAATGAGGGCATTGGTGGGGTGTAGTAATAATAATAACAATAACTTGGTTTTATATAGCGCCTTTCAAGGATCCCAAGGCTTTACAGGATTGGGGGGGGGGAGGGGGGGCATCAGGCTGGGAGAGGAGAGAGAGAGGGATGACATGGTCCAAAATGTGAGAAGGGAGAGGGGGTGGGGGAGGAAATGGGGTGGATAAATGGGTAAGTGCGTGACTGGTCTGAGAAAAATGGGAAAAGATTGAAGAAAGATGGATTGGGAACGGCTGACAGAAGGAATAAGACATTGCATAGAGGATCGTAGAGGTTTGAGGACCCAAATGGCTGATATGAGAGAGGGCATTGGATAAAGTGATGACGTCACTCAGACAGAATATGAGAGTAGAGGGGATGAGACAGAGTTATGGCCCTGAAGAAGAGCCTGTCATCAAATTCGTCCCAATCCCAACAGGAGTAGCATTTGTGGCTGTGACTCAATTCCATTGGTGACGCCAGCGCTGTTGCCTGTTACATATAAAGTGGTTTGATAAAGTGTCCCTCTCTGGTCCCTCTCCGGCTGTGTCACTCCTTCCTTCTTTCCATCATCCTTCTTGATTTGCTTTCTGTTTAACAGTAACACGGTGGGGGTGCTGTGGTGCGCAATGTACTCTAAGCCCCCCACATTTGGCCTTGCATGCCCATGCTAACCCATGTTCAAGTACGGCCTGGGTCATGTCCCAACCCTGCCTCATCTCTCTGACCCCACTCACGTCCTGTCATAATCCCCACTTTCCTATCAATAAAAGCACAAAGGCGCTTAAAAACATATTTTTAAAAAACACACCACCGACTGCTGATAACTTCCTACTTGCAGTCATTTCATTGTTTGTCCAATATGTTTTGTCAGTTTGCCAATGAATATGTCCTTTTAACAATTTTGTTAGTTGATTATTTCTCTTTTTCAAAATCCATTTATATACTGTATGTTGAAATGTTTGC